>NW_026946224.1:12500-17557 GCF_034702125.1 Engraulis encrasicolus | reverse complement strand
CTTTTCATACATGAATGTCCAAAAATAGCTATTTTTAGCTGCAAAAATTATTCTACTTGGACAATGCTAGAAAATATTTGTTTATTACTTAGTAAACTTTCATGTAAAGATCAAATTTGGCAATAGGCAGCCCAGTTTCAATGAGCAGCATAGTTGCAGTACCTTTTTTGACCATTTCCTGCACAGTGTACCTTTAAATGTATGTAACATAAATGTGGGATATGGAATTACCCAAAAAGTGTAAAAAGTGTAAAAAAAAAAAAAGGATTTTATGCATTATATTTCATAGATAAGTGTAGTGTTTTAACATTGGGACAGGTATGATATATTTTTAAAATGTTATACAGTATATTTTTTCAAGTTTTTTTCTTCAACATTTATCCAAGAAATGTTGATTTCTTATGCCGTGTCCAGACCAAGAGCGAACTACGCTGCCTGGTAGCGTGGGTAGCAGAAGAAGTTTCGCCTTGAATACGCTGTATTCGCTCGAGACACAGCATTGACATGTTTGATTCAGCTAATCACATAACGGCTCTGGCTTGACAGCCTGGGACATTCGGAGATATGAACGTTCCGATTGGTTGTCGCCGAACAGCGTCAGAGCGAATTCGCCTGCGATTAGATTTAGTTTAATCTTCAAAATTCGCTCTGGTCGCGCAAGAAGCTTCGCTACTGGCGAATTCGCTTTGGTAGCGCAGGTCGCGTGCCCTCCATAGAGAAATAATGACTTCCGTCGCTTCGTTCGCTCCGTTCGCTCTTGGTCTGTACACGGCATTAGACATACAATTTATAGCCGTTTTAAGGCTATTTTTCATCATGATTTAACCCAGGGACATAAAAGACACCGATTTCGCGAAATGGCCCACTTGTTAAGATTGAAGTATATTTTCTTGTTGAACAATTAAGTATATCCAATACCAGCTCCTGTGACAGGGATAGTGTATCTTAGCATATTTCACATGTCAAAAACTGTAAAGAAACTAGTCAAAAACTGTACAGAAAAACCAGTGTGCATGCATCCATGACTAAAATCCACTAATGTGCCTTGACTTTGTGCACGAAGCACGCTATCATCCCTGGCCCTGTGCACTTAGTGATACAGTCCCATTTTTGGAAAAAAAAACTTATTTTACACCTCCCCTTGAGTTAAATAATAGGGTTTTACCCTTCTCCTGTACTTTCAACTGTTCTCTGGGTATGGCAGTGCAAATTTGACCTCCAAGCTAGCAGTCAACATTGAGTCCTATGAGACCAGCTGGTGGCTAATTGGTCTCATAGGACTCAATGTTAACTGCTAGCTTGGAGGTAAAATTTGCACTGTCATACCCATTTAACTCAAGGGGTGGTGTAAAATAAACTTATTTCCAAAAATGGGACAGTATCACTTAAGTCTAAGTTCAACTGCGTGCCACTCACCCTTGGCGGTAGAGGTTGCCAGGGGACGGGGCATTCTGACCCTGGCTGGGCTGCAGTATCCTGGAACACACAGAGGACAACACAAACAACTCTTAATGTGTACACACAGAGGACAACACAAACAACTCTTAATGTGTACACACAGAGGACAACACAAACAACTCTTAATGTGTACACACAGAGGACAACACAAACAACTCTTAATGTGTACACACAGAGGACAACACAAACAACTCTTAATGTGTACACACAGAGGACAACACAAACAACTCTTAATGTGTACACACAGAGGGACAACACAAACAACTCTTAATGTGTACACACAGAGGAACAACACAAACAACTCTTAATGTGTACACACAGAGGACAACACAAACAACTCTTAATGTGTACACACAGAGGACAACACAAACAACTCTTAATGTGTACACACAGAGGACAACACAAACAACTCTTAATGTGTACACCAGTGTTCACGCTAGAATTCTTACTGGCCGGACAAGTGGCCGGCTGCATTGCAGAATACCGGACATTTAGAATATCTAACGGACCTTCCCTCATATAGCCACTCCCTAGGCCTAATGGGTCAAAAATTGTAAATTGGTCTTTTCTACCAGCAAAACTTAAATTTCACTAGCATTGGGCCAGTTGGCTGCCAGCAGCTGCTTGTAGGCCTATGCACGGGGAGCAAACGCGCGCTCTCTTTTACATACCAGAGAGCTCGAACGAACTGAAAGAAAAAAAGCAGCCAGCCAACGTGCTGCGCGCATAGGCATACAGTGGTGCTCATATGTTTACATACCCCAGCAGAATATACGCTTTCTTGGCGATTTCTCTCAAAATATGAAGGATTACACAAAACCTTTTTTTTCACTCATTGCTAGTGACGGGCATAAGATATTTATTAGCAGTATTCTGTGTTTACTCTTTCAAAAGTATGATCACAACCCAAACTACCCAAATGACCCTGTTCAAAAGTTTACATACCCTAGTTTCTGATGCTGAATATGGTCCTGTTTAACATCAGGGACCGCTCTAAATTGTTTGTGGTAGTTGTGGATAAGGCTCTTAATGTTCTCTGATGACAAAACAGCACATTCTTCCTGGCAGAATGGTTGTTTCCTATAATACCTTTGGGTGTCTTGCTGGAACCTCACATTTGAGGTTTCCCCTGAGTGGCTCAATGATGTTGAGATCAGAAGAGTGAGACGGTCGCACAAACACTTCATTTTATTCTTTCTGAAGCTAATGACGGGTTGATTTGGCTTTCTGTGCTGAAATATTGTCATGTTGGCATGTCCAAACAATAGACCACGTGCAGATTCAAGGCTGATGAGTGTCAAGTTTCCTCCAGTATTTTTCACGGGGCAATGTATTCATCATTCTGTGAGTATGGACCAAAAGTGTAGTGCATTTGTAACTCAAATGTCCCCATGACATCAGTGGTCCATAACCATGTTTCACAGAAGGGATGGTGTAACTTTCATCATAGGCTCCGTTGACTGTTATCCAAATGGTACTGTTAATAGTGGCTGAAAAAAGTTCCATATTGATCTAATTTTTCCAAATGACTTTGTCACATGCATTCTGATGCTTCTCACTATGCTATTTGGTGTATCATATGCAAAATAACATGTTTGCATTTTTGTAGTAATGGCTTTCTCCTGGCAACCCCCAACAGCCCATCTTTCCTCAAGTGCCTCTTTCCACTTTTGAACAGGGTCATTTGGGTAGTTTGAGTTGTGATCATGCTTTTGAAAGAGTAAACACAGAATATTACTAATAAATATCTTAAGCCAGTCACTAGCAATGAGTGAAAAAAAAGGTTTTGTGTAATCCGTCATATTTCGTGAGAAATCGCAGAGAAAGCGTATATTCTGCTGGGGTATGTAAACATATGAGCACCACTGTATCTAGCCAAGTTATCGACTGAAAACATTGTGTTTTATCAGCAAACCCGAAGAGGATTACCCTACTCAAATCGGGTAACGATGTGATGATGACTGTAATGGTTGTGCACTAACGGTAACAACGCTACTGAAATTTGAACTGTATTGCGTTGTGTTCCTGCGCTCTCAAGGGAATTGACACGTTCCGCACGACGCTCTATATAGGCTATGTGGGCGTGTGAGATACATCCACTAGCCATTTTGGCCGGTGATGGAAAAAGTGATAAAGAACTGAATGCACTTTTACTGGGACTTCTCATGAGCATATAGTTCTCTGAATATTTTTATTTGACCCTCGACTGTAGCCTAGCCTACTTGGAGATCCACCACCATTTTTCAGCAGAGGTAAAAGTGAAAGTGATTCGATGCTGCGATGCTGCGCATGCCATCGCATTGGGTCCCAGGCTTGACTTCGCAACTGGGCATGTTTTGCAAGCGCAATGCCCTCTGTGTTTACTGATAAAAAAATAAATAAATAAACTGAATTGTTCCTCGACATCAGCCAGCGTGAGTCAAGTGATAGGGAAGCAACTTGATTGGGGAGAAGAACGCCGTGGGGGACGAGAGCGCAAGCAACACTATTGCGTGCTGTTTAGACTATGACACGTTAATTTACATAGGCTATTCATAACTATTTTCGGCTTTGTTCAGTTTCATATCACTGGTGTTTTGTGTAACATCAGTATTTAAAGGCCAACTTCCGATAAAACTCAGTTTTACTCACTCCTTTCGAAGATCGGACGGTCACCCCAAGTTAAACTCACTTGCAAGGCTCTCATAGCGGTGCGTCAACTCTCCTGGCTGTGTTTCCCGGTGTTTCCCAATTTACATAAATAATGCAGAGAAACGAGCGAATCACGAAAGCCTTTCTGTGTTTCGTCACGTCGAAAGAAGGCGTTGCCCACAAAGGTTTATATCGACCCATTTATCTAAAAACATGTCGAGTAATTTTTTTCTGCTTGTTTTCAAAACAAGCAACGTCTGGTGGCCCGAAACATAGCTTAGCTTAGCTATCAGCTGGTTGCTACTCTCAGGTACACACACAGCACAAAGCCTCATACATAAAGCCTGCTCACTCCGGTTGCTCCGTGCCTGCAGCTCGCCTAGGGGTCGCTGTCGAAAGAGCACAGCCCTGAATGGAGCCTGCACGCCTCCGTTGGCGCCCCTATAGTGCAGTACCACCCGGGGAAGTGGCGACTCTGTTTCCCATTACATTCTCTCCAAGAACTGGAGGACTGAGCCAATCAGAGACGCGTTTCTTTGAGAGCAGGAGGAGTGAGCCAATCAGAGACGCATTTCCACGAGAAACACGGAACACTCTCTCGTTTCTCCACAAGCCACCTTGCCAGCTTGCAAAAACGTCTTGAAACAAAGCAACCAGAACGTTTTTTAAAACAGGACCAACGCGTAACACATTCAATAACAATTGGGAACACGGCAATATTAATTAAATGACGTTGAGAGGCCATCTTTAAAATGAGCTAATATCATTTACTGATTAATTTTGTCATTTTTGTCGGACATTTTGGCCGGCAACATTTTATTTTGCCGGTCATTCATGATGCAAAACGGCCAATGTCCGGCCACAGCCGGCTAACGTGAACCCTGGTGTACACACAGAGGACAACACAAACAACTCTTAATGTGTACACACACACAAACAGCCCTCAATATCTACACACAAACACACAC
>NW_026946224.1:0-7500 GCF_034702125.1 Engraulis encrasicolus | reverse complement strand
ATGAAAAGGTGGACGGGAGTGGTAGGAATGATTGGGGACTGGAAGCGTCGCGTTTCGGGGATATACCTTAAGCAGTCGAAGGCGACTGCACAGGCAGTCTAGTTTATTAGTGCAGACATATAGAAGTTCAGGACTGCAGTATTAACAGTGTTTCTGTGTGTGTGTATTTTTTGTGATCAACATTTTTTCTTTTTATTCAGAAGATTTGACAGTACAAACAGAGGTCAGATTTCTGCTGACATACAAGTGACACAGTGTGTCGATGGTCACACCACATAAAAAATAAAGTAAATGCATTCCCCAAGAAACAAAACAAAACAAACAAAAAACAAAACAAAAACACACACATAATAGTAGGTCAGTTAAGTGAAACCCAAATTGAGACCAAATATAAAGGGAAGGGGGGCTGTGTGTGTGTGTATGTGCATGTTTTACCTGCGCTCTTACTCTCTCCTGCAGGGACTGGTCCTGTGGTGAGAGGGAGGCTCTTCTCGGGGGCACATCAGTGTGGAAGGAGCCAATAAACTCCTGCGTGTCCTTTTAAATACAGACAATACACTTAATGTCACGATGTGCTTATGCATACACATGGCCAAGTGTAGGATTGTATGTGTGTGTGTGAGCGTGTATGTGTTTATGTATTGGTGTGTGTGTGTGTGTGTGTGTGTGTGTGTGTGGAAGAGACCGTGTACATGTGTGTGTATGGGAGGGTGCGTAATTGTGTGTGTGTGTGTGCGTATGTGTGTGTGTGTGTGTCTGTGTGTGTTTATTGCTTGCTTCATACCTGCACTGTCTGTCTGAGGTGTTTGACCTTCTCTGTGTTGAGCAGCCTGCGGATGAGGAAGCCTCTGGCCACAGCCGTGAGTCGGCACAGCGCCCTCTGCTGCTCAGCACTCAGCACCTGCAGGCAGGAAAACAACCCACAGATATGAACGCATGCGTCTCCCTTCCCACACCACACACAGACACACAACCCATAACACTGACATGCACATGCACACACACAAACTCTAACACATGCACTTACACACACAAACTCTTAACACATGCACTTACACACACAAACTCTTAACACATGCACTTACACACACACACAAACTCTTAGCACGTGCACTTACACACACACAAGCTCTTAACACATGCACTTACACACACACTAACTCTTAACACATGCACTTACACACCCGCACGCGCGCAAACACTCACAGACAGACAGACAGACAGACAGACCACACACCTGGCTTAGTCTGTTCCTGGGCTTAGTGCTGACTCTAGCAGGTCCCCACTGGTAGGCAGGCGGAGTAGAGGGTGTAGCTACACCAGGACTTAGAGGAGAGGGGAAACCTAGAGACGCAAAGATCAGGAGACAGAGAGAGAGAGAGAGAGAGAGAGAGAGAGAGAGAGAGAGAGAGAGAGAGAGAGAGAGAGAGAGAATTTAGTCCTTCATCACATTCTTCTCACTGGTAAGGGACTCAAACCTTCGATCTCAAGACCAACTCTCTCAGCCAGCATGTAGCAGAAACAAATTTACTTTAGATGGTGTCAAGCATGTGTGGTGGTAAACAGGTGAGTTTTACAAAAAAGTGTATCCTCTCAATAGCCAAGCATGGTAGTTGGACTGACATGGTTTGGGGATGCATGAATGCTGTCAACATTGGTAATCTGAAATACCGTAAATCCTCTAATATTGGCCGGGGCCTGTATTTACTCAAGTGCATCTTAGACCAGGCCATAATTGGAAGGAGGCCAGAATTAGAGACAGGCCTGTATTCCTATTTGAGCAAAACAGACTACCAGTGGAATGAATAAAACCATGTGTCTACCGTATTTTGAACCAATAAAATACTTGGTTCATTTATTGAAAAAGTAGGCTACAGTTTGCATAACAGTTACGGTATTTCTTACTCACGAGGCGTGTGTCCCTCCCTCCTCTGTTTGTCTTTCCTCCCGTTCTCGCCCTGACCTTATGGACACTATGCGGCAACTGTCATTGGCATTGACGGTCGTATTTCCAAAATCTGCGGCTGTTTCACTCACTATTTTACTCCAGACTTCACAAGACAAACTGTTTCTTGCTGCAGCCAAATGTCGGGGAAATACACATGCAATTTCTGTTTTTTCCGGTCCGTAGCCTGATGTGAAGCAATCTCTATGTGTGAAGCACGTTACTGAAATAGGCAATGAAGGTTAAGCGAGGTAATCATATTATTGTATAATACTGTAGCGTGCCTCCTATTTTTCCTCCACTGGCAATGCATAATAAAAGTTTGACCGCCAAATACGACGAGGGCTCTCAACTTTGCAACCAAGGCAAAGTCTCTTTCTGAGCACGCTCCCTCTGCCTCTGGCTGTATTCTGGGCTCGTGTTGTTGCTAGGCTACCCAAGCATCTGCAAGGAAAGCTAGAGAAGCTGGCCGAAGCGGTCGCTCTCACACAGCTGATATTAACACACGGCTCACATGTAATAACTAGTCTTTGGCGTGTGCACCGTTTGTTGTATAGTAGCAAATTAGTCCTTTTTCGTGAGTGAGGAACTATGTCTAATGCTAACCAGCTTAATGGTTACAGTTGTGGATTTTGAGAACAACGTGAGATATCCGGTAAAGGGAAAAAAACATTGATTCTATTTTTAGACCCGGCCTGTACAAGAGACCGGCCCCAATTTACCTCCGCCGACAGCGAGACCGGCCAATATTAGAATCCCGGCCAGTAATGGAATACAGGCCACAATTAGAGGATTTACGGTACACCTAAAAGCATGCATGTCAACATGCACTGTGACTACTGAGGCAGATCATGATATTCTCCCTAGTATTGTATTCAAATCTCTCACACCAATCTATTTAAGCCAGGTGCACACTCAAAATGTGAAAGTTCAATGCAAAGAAAGGTTGAAACGCACACCAATGACCTCCCTTTTAATCTCTTTTCATTTCGAGACGTTTCGAGCAGCGCTCGAAATTAACGGTGTCCCGACGTCCCGGGGACCATAAAAAATGTTGTGGGGACACAAAGTTATCATTTCTGGGACAATGCCGGGACCGTCCAAAAATATAAATGAAAAGATTCTAAAAGTAGGCTATTATATTTGCAAATCCATTACACAGGGACATTAACTCAACAGCAACCATCAGCGAAAATAGCAACAGAAAACTTTGATAACCCTCCGCATTGTGTTTTAGAATGTTGATTAAGATTTCGCAGCTGCGACTGCAAGCGCGTTGTTCTTCGGACTGCTGCTGAGAGGTTGTCCCGTTGGTTATGCCGTTTCACCCTGAACTAGAAATGCTCTCAGGGAAAACGGGCTCTGGATTGTTGATTTTGCAAGCCAACAAGGATATATTCCAGTAGACATGATTAAGCTGTGACCTGTGAGATGAATGGAGTTCGGTTTTGCTAATATTTCAGGTAGGCCTAAGCAAAGCAACAGCCCCAAACAATGCGCAGTGTCTGTTGTTGCCACCTGTCGCGTCCGCCCAAAACACCAGAACGCGAGCTAGCTCTAAGTAGATTAACCCTCATTCATACATATCAGAAACTGCCTGTAAATGACTTTCCAGTAACAAATAGTTAGGGAAACGGCAAGCAAGCTAACAGGGGTAGTAGTTAGCCAAGAACGTCAAGCAGTTTCATTCAAATGGCTGGAAATGAATTGGCGCTATATTCTGAACATCGTCATACAAACGCAGTTATTTAATTAATGTTGCAGTATCCGTGTTATTGTTTCTGTGCTGGTAAAAGCAGAAATGCCTAGTAGCCAAGGTCTAATTGAAAAGGGGAAAAGTCCATCTTGACTTCATTGATTACAAGCTCGAAGAACGCGCTTCAATTTTACAGCATTGCCAGCGCATTGTTTCTCTCCAATCCCTCTCTTTCTCCCTCTCCCCTCCCTCTCTTTCTCGAAAGTGAGGTAGGCCTAAGTGTGCGGTCGTAGTTTTTTCTCTTGTGCATTTATTTTTAGGTTATCAAATTGTCTTGATGTCAATGTCATGTGAATTTAAAGCGGAAAGGAAACGTCTTGCAATGCGTTGTCGTACTCCTAATGCGGCCCAAAAACCTACCGCATCTTCTTCCACCTAGCCTGATTATCATCGACTTTCACATCTCTTCGAGACTGGCTGAAGCTGTTGCATCACTAGGAGGGCACGGCCTGGCTATCTTCCACCGGCATGCCCATCACAACCAGTGGCCAAAGTCAGACTAGGTTAGACTATTGCCACTTTTTAACTAAAGCTAAACAGACACTGAATTGTTATTGATATGTAGTAGACTAAATGAAAGCTGTTTTTTTCTGTAGGCTAAATAGGTTACAACAGAGTAACAGGCTGGCTGCAATAGACAAATATAATGTCATTGAATGCAGATTTCCTCATATCACCATGCTCATATATTCTTGAAAAACGAAATGTGCACGGTTACTCAAGGCATTTTTCTATACAAGGCACAGATGTTCATGATTTAACACACCCTCGGTTTTTCTTAAAAACCTGAATTCACAGTTGCACTGCAAAAAAAAAACAACTTAGTCACACATAAAATTGAACATGGACATAATTTACCGCTTATTTAGGCGCGAAAAAAATGGGGACACTTCTGGTTACATTCGGGACAATACAAAATGGAATCCGGGACCATTGCGGGACACAAAGGAAAAAAGTTAATTTCGAGCCCTGGTTTCGAGCCAACACGGCCCATTCACTACCGGATTTTAATCTGGGGTGCACTCACTTTTGTGGGTACATGTTCAAACATTAATGGCTGTATTTTGTTTTTTTCTGAGAGAACAAGAAATTTAAGCAGTTAAATGTATTGTTAAAAGGTCACTAATCATTGTGTCAAAGTGAAATTTATGTAATGCTTTCCTATGAAAAGATATACTCACAAATCTGCTAAAACTGTGAGGGGTGTACTCACTTTCGTGATATACTGTATGTGAGGATCATAGATATGGAAGACTAGATGGCGTGTTCATCATTTTGGCGTGGCCAGCCTCCTTGGGCACTGCCGTCTTCGTCCTGCTAAGCTTCCTATTTTTTCACAGGTGTCATTTTACTGCCACCAGCAGGATAATGTGTGTATCGCCTCGTCATTGGTTGTATAATTCAGGCATGAAAACGGGTCAGGGGTGAAAAAGGTGAGAAAGGTGCGGCGTGGCGTGGTGGCACGGAGCGGCGCGTGTGCTGCAGCGGTGCGCGCGCATGTGTGGTGTGCAGTGGCGTTTTTGGGGGATAGTGTTGTATAAGAGTCATACTAGGGGGGTCTGGGGGCATTGAGCTAAAACCGTCTTTAAATGATGAATTTTGAGCATACTGTAGCGACCCAGGGACAGTGAACATAAGAAGAACTGCCAACCATCTTCGTTACTTCATGATTGTCATGCTGTCGTGTCTGATGAGGGGGGCAGATAGGCAGATAGGCAGACAGGCATACAGATAGATAGATAGATAGATAGATAGATAGATAGATAGATAGATAGATAGATAGATAGATAGATAGATAGATAGACAGACAGACAGACAGACAGACAGACAGACAGACAGACAGACAGACAGACAGACAGACAGACAGACAGACAGACAGGCCTAGAATGGGTTTTGGTTCTCAGCCTTTAAAAAAAATAAATTCCCCCTTGACCTCATCAAAACCCTGCCAATGCAGACTAATGCCCCCCCAATGGCAACTAAGCACCCCCTCCTCTCAACACTATCCAATGTCCCCTCAACGCTTGCCTGGTTGTGATCTCGTTTGAACAGTTAATCATATTTCAGACAACTTGTAATACAAAAAATCTTTGACACAGTTTGGATAAACTACTGAAATTTTAGTCCATTCACCTAGTATATCTGTTTCCCTATAAAAAAAATAATAGGAAAGCTCCAACTTTGACCGTGAAAAAAAACTGTTTGACCGTGTTCCACTAGATTTTTAATGTCATTTAGATGTAGGCTACCAAGGGATTACAAAAAACTTGGCATGATTCCTAAAACAATTTGTCCCGTGTCAAACGATTGACTAAGTTAGACGCTCTTTCTCCCTCTCTCTCGTGCGTGCTATAAGAAGCCGCAGCATTCGAAGCATGATGTTGGATGCCTCGCGTAGATATGCGCTTCTTCCCCGGCCGTAGCGCATACTATTTCGCCATTTCGTAGCGCACAGACCCGTTAAAATAGCCGTCAGGAAAACGTGCCGTAAGCCTACCCAAGCTTTCATTAACGGAGCTCTTTTGAGAATAAATACTTTTTCACGTGGGCAGGGCAAATGCGGTTTCAAATTATTAGGAAAACGGCTTAACTTCTGTGGCTAACTACCATCCACTCACTTCTCATCGAAATGCTTGCGTCTTGATGTTCTCATAACAAGAATCATGATCTCAAATAGCTACCTCTCTGGGAAACGTGTAGACTATCTGTGACAGATCGTTTGGACACTTTCTTATAATCAGAGATGTTCTAGAACTAAAAAGAAAGATATTTGATACAACCACGCCAGCCCCGCAGACCAAAGCTTCACCTGTTTAAAACGCTTTCAAAGATAAGTATGAAGGGCGGGACTTAGATTGAGCTCGTTCACGTTATTGGCTGTGCCGACAGCAACAAATGCTGTGATTTGTCAAACGTCATTGTCAGTTGTGGAATCTCTCCTTAAATTGTATGAAGTTTTCTGCGGTAGAGCGCTACACAATGATACAGTAAGTTGGCGCTACACTTTTCTCCTCGTTCGACCTCGACAGCCCCCCCCCCCTTAACATTTTCTCCTCGGATCTACACGATTCACAGAAATGACCCATTTTGATTTCAAAACGGCGAATTCCGCCGAAAGGTGAGGGATTTTCATGCCTGATAATTCCAGACGAACAATCTGACTGAGCTTCTCTTTTTCTTTAATTTTTTTTTTTTTTTAATTAAAAGATGTTTTGGTCTTTTACGACTTTATTTGACAGTACAGTGTAGAGGTGGACAGGAAGCTAATTGGGAGAGGTCGGCAAAGGACCCGGGCCGGGAATCAAACCCGGGTCTGCCGCATGGTAGGCGAGTGCCCTACCGGTTGGCCACGAGCATTCATTCCAATATAAAGGGGTGGTCAACACAGCATGTAGTACTGTACTTCTATATGAGACGGTAATGTCTGTGGTGGTGGTGTCTTACCCATGCTGTAGCTGCCCTGAGGGGGGGACCTCTCGGCTGGGCTGGAGGCTGGGTAGTGCTCCCTGCCACCCCTCCACTCCACCGTGCCCTCCAAAGACACCCCAGACAGACGCCGCTCCGTGCTATCCAGCCCCTGTACAGCACAAATACGGCATGTTAAAATATACTGTAATATAATCACACCCAAATACGGCATGTTAAAATATACTGTAATATAATCACACCCAAATACGGCATGTTATATATGTAACATGGTGTATGTAATGTAAAATATACATGTGATATACTGTAGTATAATTAATTACACCCACTGCATCCACACATGCAACAGTGCCCCTGCCTGAAATACCTTCTC
>NW_026946223.1:0-17589 GCF_034702125.1 Engraulis encrasicolus | reverse complement strand
TCTAGGGCCGGTCTTTTTGGGGAGGCTGAAAGTTATCCGATGACAGGGCCAATCAAATCGCGAGGGGGGCCGGGCTACCTAGTAAACAGGAAACTTTCTAAGAAGAAGCATGGTGTCCGTCCGTGCTACGTACAGCACGAAAGTGTTTACTTAATTTAAAAAGCCTGGATGATAATACATTTCGTGGCTGACATGGATTGATGTAATAATACACCATGAACTTATCGGACACAAATAGATCTCAACACATTACCATTTGATCATTCGATGTTTTAAACTAGCTCGGTAAGCTAAGTTGAGCATTTTACAGAACCAGTCACACTACTGTAGGTGTAGAATGAAATTGCGGCCCCAATTTCTAATAAGACACATGCCATTAAAAACGAGACATTTGGGAGCTTTGAAAGTCTTTGAGTAGCTTACTAAATAGATGGGATCGATAGTCTGGCTAGTGGGAGCGAGCTGACCGGGGAGCGTCCTGCGTTGGGAGCGACAATCAGGGAAAGTTATGGGTATACAGCTAGCTAGCTAACACCGAACATGCCATGTTGACAACAATCATAAATATAACCATTTAACAAGCCCCAAATTGCTCGACATTTCGCTGATTGATCAAAGAGGGCCATGTGGTTGAAAACGAGGCATTTTTGAACTGTATAAGTGAAAACACGATTTATTAGGAAACTTGTTTGTGGCTGTGGTCATCACACGCTTTCACTGCTACGACGGCTGGAAGTTGCCGCTTCACCTACAAAGAGGCCCTCGCTAGTGGCTAGCTAACCTGTCGTCAATAACAGAGCTAGGTATCCAGCCTTGTATTATATGCCTGCCCCAAATTCTAATAAGATCCATGTCATTAAAAACGAGACATTTGGGAACTTTGAAAGTCTGTAAGTCGCTTACTAAATAGATGGGAATGACACCTAGTCTACCGAGCTAGCGGCTAGCCATGTATTAGTTATGGGTATACAGCTAGCTAGCTAACACCGAACATGCCATGTTGACAACAATCATAAATATAACCATTTAACAAGCCCCACATTGCTCGACATTTCGCTGATTGATCAAGGAGGGCCATGTGGTTGAAAACGATGCATTTTTGAACTGTGTAAGTGAAAACACGATTTATTAGGAAACTTGTTTGTGGCTGTGGTCATCACACGGATTCACTGCTACGACGGCTCGAAGTTGCCGCTGCACCTACAGAGGGGCGTGTCGCGTGTACGTTGTGAAAGACAGCTGTGACGTTACACAGAAGTGTGTGGGGATTGGTTGTTCCACCATCCTATTGCGTGACGTTGAGTGCTGAAGCAACCGTTTATCCCGCCCACACTCTCTCCCAGCTCCCCTAGACCCCTGTACAGCTTTTTGCTGTACGGGTCTGGCTCGCTAGGCTAGACCTTGACACATGGGACATAATATGATATAGCTTGTATATTAATACTACAAATGACTGCGGCTGGTCACAAGAATGTGAAGTGGGAAATGATCTCTGGCCAGAGTGGCAAAACATTGCACCAGGGACTGTGTGTCCAGAAGAGGCGGCTTCTAGGCCACAGCCAGCAGGTGAACGATATGAAGGTTGCAAGCACCCCTCCACATTTCAAACAATGCAGAGCCAACGGTGCCCTATCGCAACATCTTCCTGGCACAGTGGTGTCACGCAGCCTACGTGAGTCAACTATCTTGAGAAATGACTGGATCGTGATAAGGCAGGATTTTTAGCATGGGATTCATTTCCAGTATAATTTTGCACTTTAAATTTACCTTTCATCCACCATGTTAACTTTACTTCTACACTCAACATCTGCTGCATGCATAAGGTAGGCCAAGTCTATCAATTAATTCCACGTCCAGGTCGAATTCTTGTATGATAAGGAACGATCTGGCAGTGTTAATACAGAATATATTAACACTTGGACACATAATATATTAACAGCAGTGTTATCAGCAGTGTTAATACATGGTATATTAACACTTGGAACTCACACCATGAATTCACCTTTGATTTGCACAATTAGTTAATAGTGGGTCATTATGATTCCAAGCAGGACTCCCTTCTCATTACTAGTATACTAACCATCAATGCATACATAGGTCATGTGTTAATTAACTATAAATCATACATTACTTCCAACATAATTATTACCTTCGCCAGAAGGTTATGTTTTGACCACTGTGTATTTATTTATTTATTTATTTGTGAATATGTTTGTTTGTACTTTGTATAACTCAGACAAAACTGAGCCGATTTTTATGAAATTTGGTGGGATGATTGGTCATGACCCAAGGAACAATCAATTAGTTTTTGGGAGTGATTGGGTCAAAGGTCAAAGGTCAAGGTCAAAATGTTTCTTTGTACTTCGTATAACTCAGACAGAACTGAGCCGATTTTTATGAAATTTAGTGGGATGATTAGTCATGACCCAAGGAACAATCGATTAGTTTTTGGGAGTGATTGGGTCAAAAGTCAAAGGTCAAGTTCAAAAACGTAAATTGAGCCGATTTTTATGAAATTTAGTGGGATGATTGGTCATGACCTAAGGAACAATCGATTACTTTTTGGGAGTGATTGGGTCAAAGGTCAAAGGTCAAGGTCAAGGTCTCGAAAAGGTCAAAAACGTAAATTGAGCCGATTTTTATGAAATTTCCTGGGATGATTGGTCATGACCCAAGGAACAATCGATTACTTTTTGGGAGTGATTGGGTCAAAGGTCAAGGTCAAGGTCACGAAAAGGTCAAAAACGTAAATTCAGCCGATTTTTATGAAATTTACTGGGATGATTGGTCATGACCCAAGGAACAATCGATTACTTTTTGGGAGTGATTGGGTCAAAGGTCAAGGTCAAGGTCACGAAAAGGTCAAAAACGTTTTTCTTTGCCAAGCACTATATGCCAGAACAACGTGTGCATGCGGAATTGCATAAGAGGTCAAGACTGGGCCAAAAATGTAATATTACGATATTCCGGTCCGATTTACATGAAACTAACACCAAAATTTGTAGAATGTTATGCCCCACACTCTGAAGATGGCCAGAAAAAAATAAGTGGCGTAGGCGAAGGTTTGCGCTCTACCGAGTGCCCATTCTAGTTCCAATAGTATTCATGTACCCTTATTGTAAAGTGTTACCGAAAAAGGTCAGTTACTCAGTTTCTATTTGATTGTTTTATTTCCATGTTGAAACCCATTCACTCATCTTCTTGCTTTAAGCACCTCATCTTCTGAGGTTAGATGTACAGCCTCATGATGGAAAAAAAAATCAAATTTGGCCAGTAGAATAGCCGGATGGCTAGGGAAAATGCCTAGCCACAGTGGCCGGCAAGGACCAACCAGTTCAACAAAAGGAAGTAAAACAGTTCATGATGAAATAACTTCTAAGAAAATTATATTTTTTCACAGTGAAGAAAAAAACAGCAGGGCCTCTGAAGAATGGCGGAGGTGACAGTTATTTGCAAAGATTATGTTTTTATTTGTGAAGCACATTGAGTTGCCCTGATTGTGTATGAAATGGGCTATTCTGTAAACAAACTTGCCTTGCCATGCCATTGAGATGTTGGAGATTCTCAAAATTGATTGGTCCTGTATCTCATTAATTATTGAAATGTTCTAGATAATGAGAATGGCCTGACTAAATGAGAAGTGAAAGTTTGGGCAGCATCACAGGTATTATGGGTGGGCCCAGGCTGTACTGTACACATGCAGGCTGGCCTGAAAACAGGGTGTCATTTTCAAATCGTAATAAATAATTTTCATTGTTTTTTCACATCCTGTTCTCAAGCTGACAATCAGTCTCCAGGTGTAATGGAGGCTAACTAGCAGAGTTGGCGTGGAACGTTAATAAACCTCCCTCCTGATAGCCTCATACAGTGTCGATGCCGTTGGGCTGGGGGACTGTCCTTTAGTCCAGCAGTAGGCCTATCGTACTGTGCCTCCCATTGCCGGACCGATGTAGTTGACGAGGTTGCACGTTCGTGCCGCGAGGGGGAAGAACAGGTACAAGATGACCTCCGTCACAGTGGTGCCGATTGACCCGGGATGGGAGTGAGGTTGAAGGGGGAGAGTGTAACGGAGGCTAACTAGCAGAGTTGGTGTGGAACGTTAGTAAACCTCCCTCCTGATAGCCTCATACAGTGCCGATGCCGTTGGGCTGGGGGACTGTCGTTTAGTCCAGCGGTATTGTACTGTGCCTCCCATTACCGGACCGATGTAGTTGACGAAGTCCGAGGGGGACGAACAGGTGCAAGATGACCTCTGTCACACAGGCACTGCTGAAAATACGACTCACACACAATTAGGCCTATCTTGGAATATTTCTGCATTCACTTTCAAAGACTGCATTCACTTTAAAATGCTGCATTCACTTTCAGTCACAGTTCCAGTCTCATAGCGTAGACCTCACACATCAGTTTGAGAGTAGGTGGTGGTGACAAAACAATAAAGTGCAGGTTGTTCTTTTACACTTTGACATTTGCATTGTTTATATGTTCAATAAACACCTATAGCCTTCACAGTGGTTTAAAGTGTGCATCATTTGGGGTATGCTTTTGAAATGTAGACTGCATAACATTAGAGTTCACTATTGTGACATTGCTAGATGGAGGACTGCACTGTTTAGATAAAAATAAGAGTTAACTTTACTGGATAATTATTTGTTTGATAATTATGGTAGCTGTGGCCATCCCATTAAAAGTAAAATTGCATTATAAAAGTTAACACATGATAGTCAGTGCATTACTAAAGAAAAAAAGGATAAAGAGCAGTGACACAACAGTCCAGATATGCCTCATAACAGAGGTTAGGTATAGCAAGGGTTACAAATTATTGCACATCAACAGCATGGGTATCTGTGGTCTAATGGTTAGGGAGATGTTCCTTCAAGTCAGGTCAAGTGTACTTGATTGTCAAAACTTTATGTAACAGGGTTAGCACAGAAGTTTGAAATTGCCTTTGACCAGTCTCCAATGTTCAATTTGAAGGGTGTAGGTTTGAATGCCCCCTGACCTCCCTGTTCCAACATCATGTTAGTCTGATGTTTGGCCGTAGCCTCTTACTGCAGATGGGGTCGCCGTCGGGCCTATTCACTATTTGCTGAAAATACTCCACTACATCAAAACAACATTGCTATGACTGAGAGCTTTAGGTAACCAATTAAGACATAGCCGTTACAATTTTGGTGACAGTAAGGCTATAAGGGATTAATAAAGCTGGGTGCTCCAGCGTCTCTCTAAAATTAGTCAAGTCAAGTCAAGTCAAGTTTATTGTCAATTTCTTTACATGCACTGGTCATACAAAGAATTTGAAATTGCGTTTCTTGCTCTCCCATGCAGACATAGACTAATCTAGGTAAGGACATAGACAGTATAGACATAGACAATACTCATACATGGACATAGACAGTATGGACGTAGACATTGCTCATACAGACATTTAAAGTGCAAGACTGGACAACAGAAGACTTGTAGAGAACATACATTTAGAGGAGGTATTTTGTTGTGCTTTTTCTAAAAGTCCTTTATAGCGTTCTGACATAGTAATAGTAGCATTTGAAGAAAAAAAAATAATTAAAAAAGGTTTTATTAAATACACCAGCAGCAGTATGTGTGTGTGTGTGTGTGTTTGTATGTGCTTTGTGTGCGTGTGTGTGTGTGTGTGTGTGTGTGTGTGTGTGTGTGTGTGTGTGTGTGTGTGTGTTTAGTGCAGGTAGAAAGTGCGGTGTGCGTCTGTGTGTGTGTACCTGTGTATGTGTGTGTGTGTGTGTGTGTGTGTGTGTATGTGTGTGAGTATGAGTTGTGTGTCAGTGTGTGTATGTTTGGGTTTAGTGCAGAAAGTGCAGTGTGCTTGTGTGTGTATGTGTGTGTGTGTGTGTGTGTGTGTGTGTGTGTGTGTGTGTGTGTGTGTGTGTGTGTGTGTGTGTGTGTGTGCATGTGTATGTTTTGAGTTAGTGCAGGTTGAAAGTTCAGTCACAAGTATAGTAGTGCAGGTGGAATGTTCAGTCGCAGATATGGTGGTGGGGATGAGGGGGGGGAGCGTTGTCAGTGGCCTGGCTGGCTAGAGGCTGACAGTGAAGGGAGAGTGGGTTGAGTGTTCAGTATCTTGATTGCTTGATGCATCGTGCTGCTTGCAAGCCTGGTGGTACGGGAACGGAGGCGCCTGTACCTCTTTCCAGAGGGCAGGAGGCTGAACAGTTTGTGTGCAGGGTGGCTGGTGTCTTTGATGATCATCAGTGCTTTTCGGGTGAGGCGTGCGGTGTAAATGTCCTGCAGGGAGGGGAGTGGTACTCCAATGATCTTCTTCGCTGTGTTCACAACACGCTGGAGTGTCTTCCTGTTTTTCTCCGTGCAGCTTCCTCCCCACACTGTGATGCAGCTGGACACGACGCTCTCTATGGTTCCTCTGTAGAATGTTGTCATGATGGAGGGTGTAGCACTTGCCTTCTTTAGTTTGCGCAAGAAGTAGAGACGCTGATGGGCCTTCTTCGCCAGTGATGTAGTGTTGGTGGTCCAAGAGGTCGTCGTCGCTGATGTGCACTCCAAGGAACTTGGTGCTGCTCACTCTCTCCACAGCATCACCGTCGATGGTCAGTGGTGGCAGTTGTTTTTGGACCCTCTGAAAGTTGACAACAATCTCCTTGGTCTTGTTGACATTCAGCAGGAGGTTGTTGTCTTTGCACCATCTGGCCAGCAGGTCTACTTCTTCTCTGTAGTGGGTATCATCGCCCTTAGTGATGAGGCCCACCAGTGTTGTATCATCCGCAAACTTCACTAGATGGTTAGTGCTGTGGGTCGTTGTGCAGTCATGTGTCAGCAGCGTGAACAGCAGGGGGCTGAGAACACAACCTTGCGGAGCCCCCGTGCTCAGGGTCAGGGTGCTTGAGGTGTTATTCCCTACCCGTACTGCTTGTGGTCTCTGCATCAGGAAGTCCAGCAGCCAGTTGCAGAGGGAGGTGCTGAAACCTAGTTTGTCCAGTTTTCTGATGAGTTGTTGTGGTATTATGGTATTGAATGCTGAACTGAAGTCAATGAACAGCATTCTCAATTATGAGTCTTTATTGTCCAAGTGGGTGAGGGCTGGATGGAGGGCAGAGCAGATTGCATCCTCCGTGGATCGCTTGGCTCGGTATGCGAACTGGTAGGGGTCCAGGGTGGGGGGTAGGGTGGCTTTGATGTGTGACAGGACTAGCCGTTCGAAGCACTTCATGATTATGGGCGTCAGTGCTACAGGACGGTAGTCATTGAAGCATGATGGTGATGATTTCTTCGGCACGGGTATGATGGTAGCAGCTTTGAAAAGTGATGGGATGACTGCTTGCTCCAGAGAGATGTTAAAGATGTCTGTGAAGACATCCTTCAGCTCTTCTGCACAATCCTTCAACACTCGGCCAGGTATGTTGTCTGGGCCAGCTGCTTTGCGTGGGTTGATGGTGGCCAGTGTCCTCTTCACACTGGCAGAGGACAGGTACAGGGGTTGATCATGGGGGGAGGGGGAGTTTTCTGTGGATGAGTGTCATTTTGTGCTTCAAAACGGGCAAAGAAACTGTTCAGGTCGTTTAGCAGAGAGGTGTTGTTGTCACAGCTTCGTGGTGCGGGCTTA
The DNA here is from genome assembly GCF_034702125.1 of Engraulis encrasicolus. Taxonomy (NCBI): domain Eukaryota; kingdom Metazoa; phylum Chordata; class Actinopteri; order Clupeiformes; family Engraulidae; genus Engraulis; species Engraulis encrasicolus. The sequence continues at coordinate 9,998 of NW_026946223.1, read as the reverse complement.
TAGTCCGTGATGGCCTGTATGCCCTGCCACAGGCTCTGTGCATCTCTGCTGTCTTTGAAGTGTGTTGTTATTTTTGTCCGAGTATTCCTTTTTTTTGCTTTCCTGATGCCCTGGGACAGGTTTGCCCTTGCTGCTTTTAGGCCAGCTACGTCTCCTGCTCTGAAGGCTTTGTCTCTGGCCCTCAGCAGTCTGTGAACGTCTCCTGTGAACCATGGCTTCTGGTTGGCCCTGGTGGTGATGCGTTTTATTTCTGTAACATCATCAATGCATTTTGTGATGTAGGAGGTCACGGTGTCTGTGTACTCCTCAATGTCAATGTGGTTGCTGTGGGTGGCAGCTGTTTTGAACATGTCCCAATCTGTGGTTTCAAAGCAGTCTTGTAGTCGTGACACGGCTCCCTCTGGCCATTTTCTCACCTCCTTCAGAGCTGGTTTGGTGAGTTTTACCTTTTGTCTGTAGGCTGGCAGTAGCAGAATCGTTAGGTGGTCTGATAGGCCGATGTGGGGGATGGGCTTTGCCTTGTATGCTCCTTGTTTTGGGGTATAAACAAAGTCCAGGGTGTTTTGTCCTCTTGTTGGAAAGTTAACATTTTGGTGAAATTTTGGAAGTACTGTTTTGAGATTTCCGTGGTTGAAATCTCCCATGACCACTGTGAAGGCATCTGGGTGTGCATCTTGTTGTTCACTGATTCCCCGATGCAGCTCGTTCAGTGCCTCGCTTCTGACGCTGTTGGTGCTGCTAGGAGCGAGGTAAACTGCGACCAGTAGAATGGCGGATATTTCTCTTGGTAAATAGAAGGGTCGGCACTTGATGATCATGAACTCCACTAGTGGAGAGCAGTGTCTCTGTACCACCGTAGCATTTTTGCACCAAGCATCATGTGTGTAAACACATATTCCTCCCCCTCGTTTTTTCTCTGCAAGGGCTCTGTCCGCTCGGTGGCACGTAAGTTGCTCCAGTTGTAAAGCCGAGTCGGGTATGCCGTCGTTCAGCCATGATTCTGTAAACACGGTCACACAGCAGTTCCTCACAGTTTTGTTCGCTGATCTTAGTAGCCGTATGTCATCCATCTTATTGTCCATAGATCTTACGTTTGCCAAGAGAATTGATGGTATTGCTGGACGAGTTGGGTTGGCTGCAAGCCGTGTTTCGACGCCACCTCGTTTGCCTCTCCTCCTAATTCTGGAGCACCTCTTTCGCCGTCTCCATGTAGGCGAAGCAGACGGGTCCGATGTATGCCGCCGTAGTATCCCCAGTTCTTCCAGTGTCTCTGTTGGTATATCCAATACATCGCTTAAGTTGTCCATTCTTATCTGCAACAGCTGTTGCCGACTGTACATGCGTTCCGACATAGTTTCCGACGATAGACATTTCGAATGACACATTTTAACACAAATAAACACTGCGAGTTGGGAGAGTAAGGAGTCGCTGCAGCTACGTGCGCCACGTGGGGAAGAGAGAGAGAGAGAGAGCTAAATTACTGCATATTAGCTAAATTATGTCTGTTCTTATATTTTGACAGAGTTGAAGAAATTACAAACTTTCCATTTGTCAAAGAAAGTAAACAGTATTGTTTTCATGAACAACTGAACATAGCATACAAATGTTTCAGTTTTTCTCACACAATTTTAACATGTAGCAATTTATTACAAAATATTGGACTTGTCGCAATGGTGTGAGGAAACTACCAGGTGCTTGGTTCAGATAAGAGCTGAAAGAGACCTGACATGCAGTTTTTGCAATGTCTATGTCAATGTCTGCCTTTTTTCAATGTCTATGTGTCTATCTGCCTGTCTCTCAGACCTGGCCACATGGATGAAGCAACACCACCATCATCTGCCATTATATGAAGCAGGACATGAGGTCAACCACTGTTGCCCCAGAAAACGCTACATAAATTTGGGTGGTATTATTTATGACTGCCCATCTTTTCTGAATACACAGCCTAAATTACTGTTGCTCTTTTGCACTGTTCAATATACAGAAAATCAGACTGTACCTGACCCAATATGCCAACCAGGTTCTGTACCTTGACTAGTGCAATTCTCTCCCGGAGGGAACTGTTTCATTTTATCTGAGGCTGCACTAAAACGTAATGTTGCTTCGCAATACTGTAACACCAACAGTCTGGCCTTGGCCTCTGACAAGGTAATCCCAATGATCTGACAAGTTACCAGCTGATACAAGAGTTTGGTCATCCCCCTCAACTTTTAAGAAGCTTGTGAATACACATATCTAGTATTTATCTTCATGATCAACTGTTATAACTATATTATACAGTATAAGTCTGCACTCTGTATTTTCCACACACACTGAATGTAGCCATTGGATAAAAGAGTCAGGGAAATGTAATGAACTTAAATTCCCTATACTGGCCAGATCTAGACAGGGTGAGATGGCATTTAGTCATTATGCAAAATGCTGGAACCACCTTCCTGTCCAAATTAGAACTGCCCCGATAGTATCTTGTTTTAAAAAGAAATTTGAAAAGCTTAAATCTCATCTGCCATAAGTGATACAGTACAGTACACAATGCATTCTTTCTTCTCTTTTCTCTTTCTCTAATCGTTAGGACATTGAATGACAATTTTGTATCATGATGTAGGCCTAATTGATTGATCGATTTTACTGATTTAGGATTATCAATGCCATTACGATACCTGTATACATTAGTGGTGTGTTGGTGCAGTGTATCTCTTGTACACTATATCAGTGTAAGGAAGTTTTAAGAACAAATATGCTTATACCATAGTTCCCTCACTGTGTTGTATTGGATAATAATATTATACTTAAATATATACTAGGCTACAGAGCACCACTACGGTTAATTAATCAACCAGCCGTTGAACTTTTATATCTATGGAATGGACTGGTTCATTTTCTTTCTTTTTGGACACATGATGTATTGAACAATGTACCATCATCAATGTTGAGAATATATATATATACTGTATGAGGTAATGTTAGATTCAGCACAATCTCCAGCTTTACAAAAGCCTACAGATACTAGTGATAAATATATTTTCACACTAATCTGATTCCTCATTAAGTATAATCTGGAGCACCACATAAGAACTGGTCTGATAAGAAAAGCTGGCTCTTTCATGAGAGAAGAACTGGAGGTCTTCACTTCGTGGAAGATAAAATAAACTGAATAACATCCACTCTATTTCCCCTTCCTCTATCATATCTACCCGAAAGGAGTGATGCAATATTCTGATGAACTAGTTGCAAGGCATTGGAAGTAGGTGGAGTCACTGCATTTTCCAGCTTAACAATAGCCTACAGATGTGCAAGAAATTATATATATATATATATATATATGTGTGTGTGTGTGTGTGTGTATGTGTGTGTGTGTGTGTGTGTGTGTATATATATATAGACACACTAGTGATAAATATATTTTCACCCTAATCTGATTCTTCATTCAAGCATAATCTATAGCACCACACACTAATAATACGTTTATTTGAAGTAATATACTGTATAACACAATTGTAAGCATTCCTGTCACCACTAAAGTGCATTGAAATAGGTCCTGTAACTCCTTTTCAATTTTTTTCATTCTGGGCACCTCATACATTGAACGATATGGCATCTTTAATATTCAGAAAATATATACATATGAGGTATTGTTGGATTCAGCACAATCTCACCTTTCCATCAAGCTATCATATGTGTGCATATGACATGAGGTTGAAGGGGGAGAGAGTAACGGAGGCTAACTAGCAGAGCTGGTGTGGAACGTTAGTAAACCTCCCTCCTGATAGCCTCAGTGCCGATGCCGTTGGGCTGGGGGACTGTCGTTTAGTCCAGCGGTATTGTACTGTGCCTCCCATTACCGGACCGATGTAGTTGACGAAGTCGCACGTTCGCGCCCCGAGGGGGACGAACAGGTGCAAGATGACCTCCGTCACACAGGCACTGCTGAAAATACGACTCACACACAATTAGGCCTATCTTGGAATATTTCTGCATTCACTTTCAAAGGCTGCATTCACTTTCAAATGCTGCATTCACTTTCAGTCACAGTTCCAGTCTCATAGTGTAGACCTCACACATCAGTTTGAGAGTAGGTGGTGGGGACAAAACAATAAAGTGCAGGTTGTTCTTTTACACTTTGACATTTGCATTGTTTATATGTTTAATAAACACCTATAGTGAACAACCTAAATAGGTTCTTTAATAGATTTGATCAACCAGCCACCCCTTCCCCCCCCTAACTCAGCCCAACCAGCCCTGCCACAGCCACAACTCCCCCCACCTATAACACCTGCTGCCACCTCCAGCACCTCCTGTGGCACCATCTCAGCCAGCCCCCGCCCTCCAGGTGGCCCTATGGTGCTCTCCACATCCCAGGTGGAGAAGAAACTGGCTAAGCTTAGAACCAGGAAGGCGACAGGTCCTGATGGCATCAGCTCCAGGCTCCTCAAGTCCTGCGCCAAAGAACTGAGTGGAATTGTGGAGCGTCTGTTTAATATGAGCCTGAGGCAACAGAGAGTGCCACAGTTATGGAAAACATTGTGTGTGGTACCAGTGCCAAAAACATCTCGGCCCACTGACCTTAACCACTGCCGGCCGGTGGCCCTGACAGCCCACCTGGCAAAGACTCTGGAGCGGCTGGTCCTCTACCACCTGCGCCCCCTGGTGAGCTCATCAGCGGACCCACTGCAGTTCGCCTACCAGCCTGGCATTGGGGTTGAGGACGCCGTCATCTTCCTCACCCAGAGAGCCCTGTCTCACCTAGAGGGGCCTGGGAACACTGTGAGAATCATGTTTTATGATTTCTCCAGTGCTTTTAACACCATCAAACCAGATCTCCTGAGGGACAAGCTGGATCGTGCGGGAGTGCACCACCACTTTTCAGCATGGCTCCTGGACTTCCTGAGCAACAGGCCACAGTATGTGAGGATAAGTGGCTGTGTGTCGGACACTGTGGTCTGTGGCACGGGGGCGCCGCAGGGGACGGTGCTGGCTCCTCTTTTCTTCACCATTTACACTGCTGATTTCACACACTACACACCACACTGTCACCTACAAAATTTTCAGATGACTCAGCAATCGTGGGTCTAATTAATAATGGGGATGAGAGGGAATACAGGGACCTTAACAAGAACTTTGTGGCATGGTGTCAACAGAATCACCTCCAGATAAATGCTGGGAAAACCAAAGAACTAATTGTGGACTTTCGCCGGCGCAAAACACAATCCCCTCTCTTACCAGTAAACATCCAGGGTATTGATATAGACATTGTGGACACGTACAAATACCTTGGAGCTCACCTTAATAAAAAATTAGACTGGACTGACAACACCCTGGCTCTCTACAAGAAAGGCCAGAGTAGACTCCACCTGTTGCGGAAACTGAGATCCTTTGGGGTTCAACCAACCCTACTGAGGACCTTCTACGACTCTGTGGTCTCCTCTGTTGTGTTCTATGGGGTGGTGTGCTGGGGCAGCAGCATCACAGCAGCTGAGGCAAAGAAACTTAACAAACTGGTGAGGAAGGCTGGCTCTGTCCTGGGCTGCAGCCTTGACACTGTGGAAGTGGTGGGGGACAGGAGGATGACGACGAAATTGTCAGCAATCCTGGGCAACACCATCCACCCCCTGCACGGAACAGTGGCAGCCCTGCTGAGCCCACTGAGCAGTAGACTCCTCCACCCAAACTGCAGAACAGAGAGGTACCGCAGGGCCTTTCTTCCCTCTGCAGTCAGACTATATAATAACACCAAGTCCCTGCGGTAGCCATGACGATGGTGATGAGGGTGATGGTGATGATGATGATGATGATGATGATGATGATGATGATGATGATGATGATGATGATGGTGGTGGTGGTGGTGGTGGTGGTAGTGATGGTCTTTTTATCTTTTTAACTTTTTAAGTTACTTATTTATTATTGTTCTAGCCCCCTCTCCTCCTTTTTATGAAGCTGCTAATGCACTTTTTACAAATGCACTTTCACTTTTACTTATGTACTTGTTGTTTTTAACAGAGACATTTCTATTTTCTTTAACATCTCTTTTTTTATCTATCCTACATATACTTTTTAACCTCCTGGTCCTGTGTTGTATATATGCTGTCTACTGTCTTTGCACAATCTGTATGTTACTGCTGCAACAAATGAATTTCCCCATGGCGGGATAATTAAAGGCATACTATATAGCCTACACAGTGGTTTGAAGTGTGCATAATTTGGGGTATGCTTTTGAAATGTAGACTGCATAACATTAGAGTTCACTATTGTGACATTGCTAGATGGAGGACTGTACTGTTTAGATAAAAATAAGAGTTAACTTTACTGGATAATTATTTGTTTGATAATTATGGTAGCTGTGGCCATCCCATTAAAAGTAAAATTGCATTAAAAGTTAACACATGATAGTCAGTGCATTACTAAAGAAAAAAGGATAAAGAGCAGTGACACAACAGTCCAGATATGCCTCATAACAGAGGTTAGGTATAGCAAGGGTTACAAATTATTGCACATCAACAGCATGGGTATCTGTGGTCTAATGGTTAGGGAGATGTTCCTTCAAGTCAAGTCAAGTCAAGTGTACTTTATTGTCAAAACTTTATGTAACAGGGTTAGCACAGAAGTTTGAAATTGCGTTTGACCAGTCTCCAATGTTCAATTTGAAGGGTGTAGGTTTGAATGCCCCCTGACCTCCCTGTTCCAAAATCATGTTAGTCTGATGTTTGGCCGTAGCAAAAATATGCAATTAAGACATAGCCGTTACAATTTTGGGGACAGTAAGGCTATAAGGGATTAATAAAGCTGGGTGCTCCAGCGTCTCTCTAGGGGGGTAGGCCCAAAATTATAATCTTTCATAGGGCCCAAAATTTCTGGCGGCGCAAAAAAGTTAATGTCAAGCCCTGCTGCAGAAGGGTACTGCCAGTGCGACAAACCTATAGATGCTTCTCTGTGCTTCTATTCAATGTCATGGACAAAGTCAGTGTGACAACCGGAACAAAAGGAGGCAGATCCTGGCCTGGGGGTAAGACTAAACGTAACCAAAGGAATGGGATGGTCATGATGCTTCAGTCCGCAGTCTCCCTGTCTGGGCAGGTCCTAATGTCTGTTACATTCTTTGGAGGTTTTGTTGGAGCAAAAATGTCAGGAGTCTGTCTTGCCGGTTCTTGTAGTTCATCTTATGTAATGCAGTATGGCAAACAGCAGAGCGATGTACAGATTTTTCTGTAAACATTGTTCTTTTCTTAGTGATTGGAAAAGATGGCATGTAGATAAATAATGTCAAGAATAATAGATGCTCATGTTTGACACATACATTATATGCTTAAGGGATTGTTTAAAAATCAAATTTTAGCTCATGGGATCGATGTGAAGCTCATTAACTGAGTTTGATAGACCAAATGAGCCCAACTTTTATAATATATAAACAATAACTTCTACAGAAAATGTGTTTCTTTCCAAATAAACCCCTTTTAGCCCAGTGGCTAAAAAATGAAAGTTGTAGATCTTGGTGGGCATCGGGAAAACAGGATGCAGCTTTGTTTTATAGGACCACAAGAAGCCGACACAGAAAAAGGAGCTTGGAGTGTTGTTGAGAGGGTTAAATGTTTACCATATGACTATAACCCTTGCGTGCAGAGAGGATGGCTCTACGAAATGGCATAGTTGCCATGAGTTGGTGCTTGCAAACTGTGTGAGGGGCCCCTATTTTGAGCTGAGGCTGTATAATATAGACACATGTTTAATTACAGGCTGGAAAAGCTAGGGTTCAACTTTACTACAGGCCCTCCTTAAAGCACAAAATGAAGGCTTTATCACTTACACAGCAGTTTTTATGTATTTTATTTTCATATTTGTGGCTGTGCAATTGCAAAACAGCCAGGAGTCCATCAGTGGCAGGAGAAACTACTGTACAACCCTTCTATCATCGTCAGTTATGATGGCAGGGCTTTACATTGTGGTGACATGCAAGCAAAACATTGTGATTTCAGCTTTGTATCTTTCACCACCACCGTTTTTAAGATCTTTTCTATAAAGGGACCTCTCACCACACCTCATCCTTTGCACATTATGCTTGATTGATGTGGACGAAGCACAGCAAGGAGAAATGCATCAGAATGTCACAAGCTTTATTGGGAGTCATCTGTAAAATGGGAAAACACGTGTGTGGAATTCTGCAACGATATAGCTCAATGAGTGGTCGAGGTAAGGCTGTTGAGGATGCGGCTGTTGAACTCAGTAATAAAGCGAGAATGCAGGCTGTTAAAATCATCTTCTCAACATATTATAACAGTCAAACAGCATTTTAAACGGAGAGTTGAAAAAGGGTGGCTTTAAAAAAAAACGTATATCATATGAAACTGCAGATCATAGCTGTTCCAATGTTGATGTCTCTGATACCAGCTAACCCTGACACACCTTGACTAACGAATGTTCTGTGGAAACACGGTTCTTACAGTAATCTCCCTGTGTCACATGGACAGTTATTCACTGAAGTCTAGCACAAATGGAGGGAATTATAAAGACCTAGCCTAAAAGACAACTGTGACAATGCTTCTGGTTAATCAGGAGAACATCTATACTCCCTTTGCACTGACGCCCTTTACTGTACTTTTCTTTATTTCTCTCTTTTCATCTCCCTTTCTCTTTGTCAGTTACTTGTTGACTCCTCTATCTCTATCTCTATCTATATGCCTATATTATGTTATTATGTATATATGTTGACCAACTGTTGCAAGAAAAGTGTTGAGAAATAAACAACGCAGCAGGTCTGTCTTTGGTGTATTGCGTAAACTGCTCAACAGATGCATATCAGTTCAGTCTAGAAGAATAGCGTGTCTTGGCACAAGCAAAGGAGGAAAGGAGCAGTGGAGAAAGGCCATCTCCATCCCTGCATCCCCCATCCCATCCAAAACTCTTACAAGGTAGGCACGTGCCAGGCAACTGTCCCTCTGTCCATACCATGTCTCATTATAGATGGACACCCCTGTCCAACAGACCCCTCTCTCTCTTTCTCTTTCTCTTTCTCTCTCTCTCTCTCTCTCTCTCTCTCTCTCTCTCTCTCTCTCTCTCTCTCTCTCTCTCTCTCTCTCTCTCTCTCTCACACACACACACACACATACACATACACACACCTGTATACACACCTGAATACACACACACACACACACACACACACACACACACACACACACACACACAAGCAGTGTGTGCTTACGCACAGGGCGTGTGTGACGTGTCAGTGCAGTAGTGTGTAGAAGTGCCTGTAGTTAGTGCATGTTTTGTGTTGCATGTTGCTCCTGTTTGCTACTCTCCGTTTTTAGCTACTCCCACCGGCTAGCCCTGTAGGGGATCTGTAGGGGACCTCTGAGCGGCAGTGGGCCCCAGAGGCAAGGCGTGCAGGCCCACACACCACCTGGCGTGTGGAACACGCCCTGGCGTCTGCCAACCACTGTTCCAGCTATGGGTCAAATAGCATGGGCAGATGGGGCCTAGCCTTGGATGGCAACCCATCTAGGAGAAGTACACTCTGATCTAAAACAGGGACTGTGAGGAGTTGCACCACACTGTTCACTAACAGCATAGTAAAGCCAACCATGGAGTGCAGTCATCCCAAATCCTAATGGCGGGAGTCCACAGGAACATCGCGGCGGACGGTGGTGCTGGTCCTCCTTCTGGAAGACACCATGACAACAGGACCTCAAACACAGGGACTGTCCCAGGGAGGGTCCTGTCCGATCACACTCATGCGCTGTCGGAGACCATTTGTTATGGGAACCTCCAATGCATGCACAGCGAGAGAATAGATGAGGTTGATAGTGCTAGCACACTGTGCTGAGCAGCGGGGAGTGGAAATCCAAAAACACAAGAGAGTGCACACTGATGACCCGATCGTCTACCGCAGAGTGGAAAGATGCATGTTCATCTTGGCATCTGCTTGGAGGAACGAGGCCCAGGCCGCAACAGCCGGTGTTGGGTTAATGGTGGGATTCCGGGCATAAGGCTCGGCGTCGGGTTTACCA
>NW_026946222.1:0-17593 GCF_034702125.1 Engraulis encrasicolus | reverse complement strand
TCACATAGAGAAGGCAGGAACAGCAACAGCTGTAACTTTTGTGAAGGACATACACATTGACATCCATACCACAAGTTCTCCAGTGGGCATACATAGTGAATAGAAGTAAACATACAAGTTGCTAGCCCTGTTCCTTCAAACATTACCCCACTACCATCAACATGTAATATGTCTACAAGGAACACATGCTCATTTTTGCTTATGCTTTTTCATGCTCCTTGTGCTTTTTTTCCTTCACACTAATTCAAGCGTAGAAATAATGTAGAAAACAATTGATTTTCTATGATGTTCCCGAAACTCTTGGTTGGCAATGTATCCATGTTCTTACCTAACTATTATACTTGTGTTATAAATACGCATTCAAACATTCAAGTAAAATGAATGTTGGACTTAAAAATCTTCTGAATGTTTGGGAAAATGTCTATTTCTTTTAGGGTCAAATTAACCCATACGGTAATAGATAGATAATATCCTTGATAATCAAATTTGTTTTTTCTTTTCAAATGTTATAAGTAAAAGAAATTCATATTTAGGGAGTATATGGAGCCACTAAAATTTCAATAATATGTGTCCATATGTTTTTAGACCAATTAATGACATTTTATTGCTATTTTTTCTAATTTTCGCCTAGTCATGGATTACGTTTTTTTGGTGTGTGGGCTATGTGTGGGGGTGCTAGGATATATTTAAAGGACTTTTTATGTCACCAACAGAGCAATAATACATATCTGAGACATAACATGTGCCAAAGTGTTGTTTTCTACTGATTTTGTAGACATTTAAGTGGTTTGGGTCAAATTGACCCCAAGGATCACAGATGTTCCAAAATTTGAGTGTAACAGGAGGGTTAAGCCCATTAAGGAATCTGTCTGACATGCCACAGCACGTCATTAAACCAGAAATAGCTCCCATTTTCACCCAAATTGTGCCTAAACTGTGCACTTTCGTTTACATCTGTGGCATGAAAGAACACCAAGGACACCAACGTTAACAACCTCAATACTCAGGGCACTTTGCCGATTCAGAAAATGTATAATATGCCCGTACAATCATTTAGTATATGTTTGTGAGAGCCTTAAATGTCATTTGTGCAACCAGCAAAAATGTCTTCAAAATAGGACCCAATAGAATGGACTAATACAATGCCCGGTATCACTTTACTTAAACAAACTTTGTTTATACTGTAGTTCATATGTGAATGTACATTACATTCACAAGTTGTTAAAGTATTCAATTATTGTAGTGTATGTGAAGAAATACAATCTAAACGGTAGGCCCTGGAATGATAGGGCATTGGGTAACACTTTACTTAAACCACTCAGATATGGTATCTCATTAACAGAATTTAGATAAATGTTCATATACAACATTTTATACAGGCTATTTCATAAACAAATAGACTGAGACCCTATACAAGGGGTTGCAAGTCAATAAAGAAACATGTAGCAAAGGGAATATGTTTCATGAAAGAATAGTTTCATGTAGATTTATATTATTTCTTCGTCAGTACTCTTCATCTTCCATGTCATCCCCTTCATCTGAACTGTCTATGGTTGCCTGGTTTCCGCACACTCTCAGTTTACACATGTCTGTGCACCTGAGGCCATTTACCAGACAAACACAATGATGGCTAGAGCATTTTTTGTGCAGTTGCACGAAAGAAGGTCCAGGACAGCTTGGGGTATCAATATTCTATACAATAGCGCTTGGTATTACTGGAAAGGGGACCTTTCATTCTTTCATTTAAGTCCATTGCTGAATCTTTCTGACACACACAGAGGTCACAGCATTTCATTAAACCAGACATAGGTCACATTTTCTCACAAATGTTGGCTAAACTGTTTGATTTCATTTGTCTCTGTGGCATGAAAGAACGCCAAGGACACAAAATTAGACAACCTCAATACTCTGTGGACTCTGTTGATTCAGAAAATGTATAATATGCCCATACAATTATTTTGTATATGTTTGTGAGGGCCTAAAATTTGACTTGTGTAACCACCAATAGTCTTCATAATAGTAGCCAATATAACAGGTCATTAGCTGGAAATATCAGGCCTTTTTTCCTGCAAATGTTTGTGCTGACATTCACATAGGTCATTAAACCAATAATTTGTCGGCCCTATCGTGGCCTAATGGTAGGGCACTGGTCTACTACGCGGCTGACCCAGGTTCGATTCTAAACCGTGCCCTTTGCCGACCCTCCCCCATCTCTCCCTCCCAAATCGCTTCCTGTCACCTCCTTCACTGTCCTGTGTCATATAAACAAAAAATAAAGGCTTGAAACGCCCCCCCCCCCAAAAAAAAATACTTAAATGATCACTTCTGCCAATTTCAATATGCTGTTGTATTGCTCACATTGCCCCTGACTTGTCAGTGCCCGGAGATGCTGCATGCTGCTATTCTAATGGGGGCAGATTTTGTTTACATGTTTAAAAATCTTAACATGGGCCTATTACAAATATTTTCCCAAAAGGTAACACCTGCCCCAATTACAATGACAAGGATCTTGGAAAAGGCAGAAGAAAAAAAAAATCTCAGGTACTGACAAGTCCAGGGTAGTGTGAGCATTACATGCATGTTGAAATTGGCTGGCGTTATCCTTTAAACCAGTAATTTCTCACAAATTCCACCTCAACTGTATGATTTATGTTGTCCCTATACCATGGGAAAACATCAGGAACACAAAACCCAATGATTTGAAAAATATAGGCATGCTGTTGATTCAGAAAATGTATAATGTACCCATACAATATTTGCAGGAGCCTTTAAAAGGCCGTAATGATACTCAAGGCCCTAATGACCTATTTTCTGACCAATTCTGTACTATCTCCTTACAGACATGCATACAAAGGTTGGATAAAAAGAAAAATGAATGAATATATGTATGTATACATGGTGTATATACATACAGTATGAATGTATGTGCATAGGAATGTATAAATCCGCTTTGAAATGGTACTGTTGTCAGTAAATGATCAAATTGCACATACAGTGCACTGCTTAATAATAGACATATAGTCCTGCCAGACATTTCACAGATTACTGACCAAAAGCTTATTGAAAGAAATTGAAAAATATTGCCCAAAATTCAATATGGTAGCCCTTCCCCAAATGATAATTTCAAAGGCTAAATTTTTGCCATACAGAAAAGGTGTGTGTGTGTGTGTGTGTGTGTGTGTGTGTGTGTGTGTGTGTGTGTGTGTGTGTGTGTGTGTGTGTGTGTGTGTGTGTGTGTGTGTGTGTGTGTGTGTGTGTGTGTGTGTGTGTGTGCTACTAATATATACTAATATATCTAATATACTACATAGTAGATTACTTTTTTTCAGCACTTTTCTGTTATATTCTCTTACAGATATTTTACCAAAGGTTGACTAAACAAACAAAAAATAAGTTTGATTTTGCTTCTTTGAAGCAGAGAATGGTCCTCCTACAATGGTCAAATGGCACATAGACAGTCAACTGCTGAAATAACTAGGCCTATGGTCCTTGCAATGACGTAAGCAAGCCTATAATATTCATTGATGAGTACGGTTCCTTTTTTTTCAGCACAATTATTTCCTATTGCCTAATGGACAAATGTATTCATTCATTCATTCATTCTTTCTTTCTTTCTTTCTTTCTTTCTTTCTTTCTTTCTTTCTTTCTTTCTTTCTTTCTTTCTTTCTTTCTTTCTTTCTTTCTTTCTTTCTTTCTTTCTTTCTTTCATTTGATTAGGACAATACACACTAATCAATACATCAGTTAAAAAAACATCAATATAAATATGTTGGCATTTGCATAGTTGCTAAATGTCATCCGTAGTCCTAAGGCAGGTACCCATAATAAAAAAACAATACCGCATTACAGAAGACATGACATTTTACCACAAACACCAAATATACAGAGTGATGCCAAGCAGAAACTTTGGAAGGAAAAAGGTCCAATATTTCCAACAGATGACCTGCATGTATTGGCTATTATTTTTACCTCTGTGTATGTCAGACAGATTCACCAATGGGCTTAAATGAAAGCCTGAAAGGATCCCTTTCCAGTAATATCAGGCACCATGGTATAGAATATTGGCAATACCCCACGGAATGAGCCTGAACTAGACATGCATCCGAATTCAAAAATGGAATTTAATAGAGGGGGGTAGTCACTTCAAGAGCTGAAAAAAGGGGTTTCGCTACCACCCCGTGACTGCTATCAGGCTTTTTCTAGTAGTGGGGGGATATACCTTACAAAAAAAATGTTAGCATTCCCCCCCCCCCAGATGGCACCGATGGCCAAAATTTGGGGCTGCGGCTCAAGGCCTACTTCAGATGCAAACAGCTTACGCCAACACTGCCTTCTTGACAACCACTTGGCGTATCTAATGCGCCACTCCACACTGGCAGGCAAGGATGCTGGAGACACCTTTTGGACATAGTCCAACCAATTGTATGGTGTGGCGTCTTCTGTCTGCCAATCTTCTACTGATGGAGTTGCCATCCTCCAGATCATGCCCATGTCAATTAGAGAAACATAGGGTTCTTCAATCACAATATGTTGGAGGGAGACCTTCTGGATGAGCTTGCTCTTCTGCGTCTTCCTCTATATGCCATTGGGGTTGAATAAGGCCACACATTCCTCAACAACACAGTCTTCTAGCAGCTCGGAGAGCTTCACACGTTTGACTGTCTTCAACCAGGTTGATGGCTGCTTTGAGAGAACTTCTTTCCATTTCAGCAGCCCTTGCCTTGTGTTCAATTTTCCCCACTATATCAGTGGCTCTCAACCTGTGGGTTGAGACCGTTTTTTGTTTTTTTTTTGGGGGGGGGTAATGTAAGGCGCTCAAAGTGAAATACCATCACTGCATCTAAAGTTATCAACAAACAATGCTAAAACATTGGCCAAATTGTCAAATAATATTTAAAAAGCCAAACATTGTGAAAATCGCCCACCTACAAGCCCATACTCCTCATAATGTGAGGTATTGTGTGCTTGTAGATCAGCTATTTTCTCAATATCTATGTATGAGGAATGGAGCTACACAAATTGGGGGGTCCCCAGTCCAGTTTTGGGGGGTCACGGCCAAAAAAGGTTGAAAACGACTGTTCTAGATGGCAGCCATCTTGAATTTCATGTTCAAAACAAAGTTGTATCATCAAAATGATGTCAGATTTGGAATCCTCATGGTTGACTTGTATGAAAAAGTGTCTTCATACATGATTCATTCAGATTAAAAGTTATTTCTTAGAGACGGCGCCGGACGCCATTTTGAATTTGCCAAAAATGCCGGAATTTTTGGGAGGGAAATGGGGGCTAAATCTTTTCTCAAATCAAATCAGGTCAAATCAATCATCAAAACACCCTTGCCAGAGGATGGTCACGAAACCTCACATTATGACCCGACCCGACTAATCAGCAGTTAAATTCTCATCAACCACAAACCTTGATCTTTTTTACCTTTCAGATGACTTCTGCATAGCCTACTTGTAATTTTACTGTCCATAACTGAACTCAGTATGAGCAGACCTTTCATTTGAGCCTAACATTAAGGCTCTCTGACGATTTAGAAATATTGACATTTAAAGAGCCAAAAGTGGCAGCCATCTTGAATTTGAAGGTCAAAAATAGTTCAAATCAATAAATCAACATCATTTGTGAATTTCTTGCCCCAAATATTCTCAGAAACCATGTATAATGCAGCATTGTGGGCAAAACCATTAAAAAGCAAATTTCCAGCTTGGCTGGCAGCAGCCATTTTGGATATAGGGCTCTAAAAAACGTTCCCCACATTTTTGTGAGGGGCACCCCGGCTCATTTTTTAATTTAACCTTTATAGATGACAAATCCAGTGAGAAATGAACCTTTCCTCTCCACGGTCAGGGAAATTCTATAAATGACCCAACTATCTAGTCTCCAGAACTGCTTTTGTCGCGTGACTCAATACAAAGTCAATTATTTCCATCGCTCGCCTTGCTCATGTCGTGGTCATTCTATTCATGCGGTTAGCCATTACTGTTTTCAAAAAATATGCGGGCAACTTGAAATTCAAGATGGCTGCCCATTTTTCAAGATGGCCACCATACAGGTACAGACTGTATGAATAAGCAACTGAAACAACTGTTCAAATGTTGATACAAGCACTGAAAGTGTCATAGATACGCTTCTTTTGAAAAGGCATGCAGGCCAATTGAAATCCAAGATGGCAGCCCATTGTCCTATGTGGCCACCATACATACTGTATGTTTAAGGTGACTGTAATATTGGATAAAATAGTGATACAAGCATCAAACTTGGTACAAATACTCCTTAGACATGACAAAGGGATCTGGGTCAATTGAAATACAAGATGGCGACTCATTTTCCAAAATGGCCACCATAAACACATGTGGAAGTACTGCGGGAAATACAGACAGTGTGATACAAGCGGCAAACTTTGTAAGGGATAATTGACGACACGGTGTGCGTATAACAGGAAAAATAATGCACACCTAGGTGGTGATGCGGCCACAACGCGAAGCGGAGCATTATTTTCCTGTTATACGCACACCGTGAAGTCAATTATCCCGCTTATACCGCGGTTGCCACACTGTCTGAAATTTATTTGAGGAATTATTTCGATGCTTTAATGGCTAAAACAAAGGTTTTCTGTATAACTACTTCCTTCCGCCACAAGAAGGTTCTTTTCATAACTTTCTGGCGAACTGTCGTTGCTAATTCTAAATTGAAGGTTGCTATGGCAAAGACACCGTTGTTAGTTCTATCGCATTCGGTTGTCAAGTCAAGAGCCAGTCGTTAATTCTATCGCATTTGGTTGTCAAGTAAGTCGCCCCAATGTTCTACCCGTCCGATATAGGCGCGTCTGACTTGCCCACATGATTATGCTACAGTTGGCATGATTCCTACAAATTTACAGATCTCAATAGATTAAAAAAATACCCTGCGTATCTTGGCGACATTCTAAATGCCTCGCCTCGCCATTAACTTTATCAAAACAGGCACCTCGTCAATCTGCTCTCCTCCCATAGGAAACTCCCCTTGATTTATTTTCCACTGCGTTCCCATAGTTAGGCCTTTTGATCCGAAAATATCCCATACTTTTCACAAGTTATGCTACTCTCTCAACTGATAAACGCTACAACCACAGGAAACATCTCTTCTCGTGTGGAAGGAACGCCCACGTGAAACGGGCGTCCCTTTGCGCAGGGAATCTCTCTCTCTCTCTCTCTCTCTCTCTCTCTCTCTCTCTCTCTCTCTATCACAAAGTTGACAGAGTGATGGTCAGTTGGGAGAAATAAACATGTTTGAAATTTGATTAGGCCTACTAAGATTTGCTCCAGATTCACTATACATTGCTGGTGTTTCCAGACGCGCGATGCGACATGTGTCAATTCAGCGCGTAATGCTTGCAACTTTTTGTGTGTAATTTATAAATGTGCGTGCCTTGTCGCATTGATACACTGGAGTTATGCGGTCAGAAAAGTGACCTAATAGTGGGCTACTTCAGGTGTGCATCTATAGACAGTTAATCAACACCCAATTTAGCGCGTCACAATGGGAGATTCCAGACTGCCGTGGTATAAGTTGAAATAATTGGCAAGAATTGTTGAAATAACTCCTTTGAAAAAACAGACAGTCAACTTGCAATTCAAGATGGCCGCCCATTTCCCAAGATGGCTGCTGTACTGTTATGATGGACCAGTAATGGATCTGGCGATAACTGAAACAATAGTTCATAGTGTGATACATGTATCCAACATGGTACAAATACTCCTTAGACATTACACTTTTGAAAAGTAGCCTACTTGGAATTCAGTATGATCATATTGTGTACTTATTTATAGGGACATTTTTACAGATCTACACACCACTTTGATGAAACTGAATAATCATACTGTCTTAAGACTTAAGTTTTCACATAGTTTGCCTCGCCAGGCTGATGTTGAATGACATCTACATTTGATCAGCTGTTGGAAAATCTCTGCAATGGGTGGAAGAGTCCAGAAGACTGTACAGTCCACTCTTTGCCAATCCCCAGTCAACAGGACTCTGTGTCATAGTATTGTCTCATATGCCTTTTTTTAAATATAATTGTGCGATCAGCAGCGTTCTGATGTATGGGTCTCTGGTGTGGTTTTCAAGCTCCACAAAAGCAGACCAGGAGGAACTCCAGTGTGTGGTGAAAACAGCAGAAAGAATCACTGGGACACCTCTCCCAGAGATAGGTACCATCTACACCACACACTGTCTACGAACAGTGCAAAACATTTTGCAGGACTGTCACCACCCTGCTTATCATCTGTTCCAACTGCTACCCTCAGGCAGAAGACACAGGTCCTTACAGGCACTAACTAAAAGACTGTGTAATAGCCTGTACCCTGAAGCCATTAGACCACTTATTTCAAGTGCTCTTACATACTGTAGGTCTCTGGACTGATGCTCTGTGATTATTTTAAGGGATGTCACTTAAGATCCTATTGATTTGTTAATTCATACATGTGTGTGTGTGTGTGTGTGTGTGTGTGTGTGTGTGTGTGTGTGTGTGTGTGTGTGTGTGTGTGTGTGTGTGTGTGTGTGTGTGTGTGTGTGTGTGTGTGTGTGTGTGTGTGTGTGTGTGTGTGTGTGTGTGTGTGTGTTGTTGTTGTTATTGTGCACCTTTTTCTTTAAAAAAAAAAATATCAACAGCCCTGGGGTTAACTATGAATTGTGGGGAGGGGGATCTCATTTCACTGATTGAATTACTTTATTAATGTATTATTATTCATATTATTACTATTATTTACTTAATGTATTATAATTCATGATATACTTCATGAATTTAGACTTTCTTTGACTACTACTTTTTGGCTACTTCTGTACTTGAAACTATGCAGTGTTGTTGGTCACAATTTCATTGCCTTCATTGACAATGAAAATAAACTCCTTGAACCTGAACTTGAACTTGATAGGTATTCCCATGTGTTTCCCAAGCTAGATCAGCACGGGCCAACAGTACTTGATGATGACCTTGATGTCTTTGAGAGATTTGAGGTGACAGGTCCATTTCAGTTGCATGTGTAGATACCAGACCGTTTGCCAAGTCTTACAATACAAAAGGAACCCATATTTGGCTGTGAGAAGGCAGATTGAAAACGATATCCAGGTGTGCTAAAATGACATCACCCTGTGTTTGACATTAAGACGCATTTTGGCTGAGCAAAAGCCTATGCGTGGCGTCATGGATGCCAGTTATAGGCCTATACAGTCTATGGTACAAACAAAGAGTGGGGATACTGTATGTACACAATGTTCTGGACAGGCCTTCCACCCATTGCACATTTTCCAACATCTGACAAAATGTGGATGACATTCAATACACCATGAAAGGTACAAATGCTACCAAATATGGTCTTACCTGCAGAGGGCAATGGCTGCATGTGTGAGGCTTGGGACATTTTCAAATTCCTATACTTTTAGACAAGATAATCAAATTCATCAAAGGGATTATGATAATCTCGCAGATGTCCTCAAATCAGAGATTAATAAAACACAACGGTAGCCATCTTGGATTATACGTGGCCATGTTATGTTTAAAGTAGGCAATTTTTTCAATAATGTCTAAGGAGTATTTGTGACGAGTTTGGTGCTTCTATCACAATTAGAACTTTTTTTTCCAGGTACAGAACTTCTGCAGTAGGAGAATGGGCTGCCATCTTGAATTTCAAATGGCCCATACAGTACACCTTAACAACAGAGTTGTGTCTGAAGAGTATTTGTAACACGTTTGGTGTGCACATCACTATTTGAACAATTGCTCTAGTATCTCCTGCAGTATTCCTACTGGACTTTCTGGCAGCCATCTTGGAAAATGGGTGGCCTTCTTGAATTTCAAGTGACATGCATGTTTTTTTTTCCAAAAGAGTTATGCCGGAGGAGTATTTGTACCAAGTTTGTTGCTATTATCATTCTTTGAACAATGGTTTTATTTCCCTATGACTAGTTCAGAGGAGTAGATGTGTGCACATCCCACCCAATGGGCCAGGTGCAGGACAATGATAGCATTATTTCCCTATGACACATCTGTATGGTGCCCATTTTGGAAAATGAATGAATTTGCAGTCACCTGCATGCTTTATCAAAAGATGTACATATAAGGAGTATCTGTGTCAAGTTTGGTGTTTGTATCACCATTTGAACAATTGTTTCAGTTGCCACTTTATAGCTCTATGGCAGCCATCTTGGAAAATGGGCAACCATCTTGAATTTGAAGTGGCCCGCATACTTTTCGAACATAGTAATGTCTAAGGAGTATCTGTGCTGATTTTGGCGCTTGTATCACAATCTCGGGTCACCTATCTGCCTACTGTAGCTATTTACCTGAAGGACTAAAGGACTAAGTACTAAAGCATAGAGGTAGAACATTAGACTAGAGGTGACACAGTAATTCGCGACAGCACTGGGAAATGGCACATGGCGCCTCCCATTGTGTGTAGGTAGTGTAGGCACCTTCAGTCAATGCAAGTCAATGGAGAACACGCCCACCTCTGTCAAAAAAATTGATACATTTAAAATACATTTAAAAATCAAATTATATTTATTATGTAGATATTTAGCAACACACTTCAAATATTGTTCTTGTGTATGTGTTGATGGACATATTCACATTATTGAGGCATTTTTGACAGAGGTGAGCCTCCTCTCCATTCATTTCCATTTCTCATGTCTACCTACAAAAAATGGCTGCCACTGATTGCCGTGAAAAGGGGGGCGGGGTCACCTCTAGTGTAATGTTCTACCTCTATGGACTAAAGCCTTATGTTGCTGGAGGAGAACTGCGCTCCTCCAACACAAGCCGCCTGTCTCTGCCATCCGCTGGCTATGCCATCCGCTGGCTCTGGGTACTCCCACTCAAGACTGTTCTCTGTTGTTGTACCCAAGTGGTGGAACGGTCTCCCAGAGGCAGCAAGACTAAGCACATCTCTTGCAGCCTTCAAGAAGCAAGTAAAGACTCTCCTCTTTCGTGACTATCTACTAGACCAGGGGTGTCAAACATACGGCCCGCGGGACGCATCCGGCCCGCCAGAGGGTTCCATCCAAAAAAATAAAAATAATAAATTCTCAATGAAATAACCGAAATGCGCTATTACGCCAATCGGGACAAAATCGAGACCTGCATGACATTAACCCAATGGTCCCTCTGTTATACTGTATATATGTAGTGCACATCACACTTAAAAATGGTGAATTTGTACTGTAACAGGCATTTGATAAAGAGCATATATTATAGACCTCATATATAGAGATAAAATGTTAATACTTCTTATTCGTATTGTTATTGGTTGTTATTAAATAATAAATATAATTGGATTTGTATTGGTTCCTATTAAGCTGAAACCGGAAACGGGACGTTAGAATGCGTGAAAATGCAGGAAATTGCATCTAAGAAATACAAAATTTTCTGGGGGAAAGCCCCAGACCCCCTGCAAAAATGAACGGTCCCATATTTAATTAATTGATGGTTGGCAATGAATGAATGAAGTCAAGGAAATGTTGCATAGGATTTTCAGCATTGCATTGCTTTCTACATATTCAACACATTTAAAACGTGATAGTACTGAACACTAATCCTCTGCTTTACGTTTTTTTTGCGATGATGTTACTAATGCGGCCCGCTTGAGGTCCACATGGGTTGTATGCGGCCCCCGGACCAAAATGAGTTTGACACCCCTGTACTAGACTAATGATTGAACTGCCCTAGCCCCATGCCAGACTCTTGATATGATGTATAGGCTATGTGTGTACTCTACTTTACATTTCCTGTGCACTCTGTATCTGCTGGTGATGCTTGCTATGATTATGTCCTCATTTGTTAGTCGCTTTGCTATTTAGCGTCTGCCAAATGCAATGTAATGTAATAATATAATGTAATGTAATTCACACATACAGTAGATGATATTAGAAAAGTAAAAAAGTAAAAAATGGTGGATACACCATTTGGCAACAAAACTTTTCATATTATGCTCTCTAAACATAGCCTGGTCCTGACCATACCATAATACCACCATTTCAATTTCGTATTCATGGTCTGGACTTTGTTTGATCTGACACAATTGCAGGAAGCAGGAAGGACATTTGCGGAAAAGTCAGGATTTAACGTATACGTTGTTGAACAAACATGTCTGACGTCTATCTATGGCGATGTAGGACCGTTTAACAGACATGTCTGACAGGGCAGTCATGGGTGAGCGGTTAGGGCGTCAGACTTGCATCCCAGAGGTTGCCGGTTCGACTCCCGACCCGCCAGGTTGGTGGGGGGAGTAATCAACCAGTGCTCTCCCCCATCCTCCTCCATGACTGAGGTACCCTGAGCATGGTACCGTCCCACCGCACTGCTCCCCATGGGGCGCCACTGAGGGCTGCCCCCTTGCACGGGTGAGGCATAAATGCAATTTCGTTGTGTGCAGTGTGTGCTGTGGAGTGCTGTGTCACAATGACAATGAGAGTTGGAGTTTCCCAATGGGCTTTCACTTTTAAAAAGAACATCCTACCGTAGGATAAAATTACAATGTAGGACCATTTGTCAGAACACCGGCGCAAATCCTAGCAGTCAACATTGCTCCACAGAAGACAGGTATCAGACGTAGTGTGGAGCCAAGTGTCTTGGCAGAAGTACGTAGGATGGCGCGCGAGGCTACTCTAAGCAGTGTTAAATTAACTATTAACTAAACGAACTATGTAATGTTAATTCAACACTCAAAGACTGTTATAACAATAAAGTAATTGGCACCGTATATTCTCAGAACATTTTTTCCACCTACAGTTTGTAAGTTGCACCCTGTAAGAGGAGGACTTTCGATTAACCAAACCTGGCCCGACCAAATCTCTCCTCCATAGGGGCCCAGTCACACCAGTTGCGGTAAACACAGACACAAAGACTATTTGCAAAGTACAAACTTATATAAAGTAAGGGAAGATATGAGACACAACACTAAATTAGCACCAAAACACAATATTTTTAGGGCTACATGTTTATATTTCTCCTCGGGCCCCAAAATGGCTAGATCCGCCCCTACACCCTGTGTCCTTCACCTTTCACATAGAGCTGCTGAAACCTACCTAGGAAAACCTACAAAATCAGCAAGGGATCAGAAACTTCAGTCTCACTGTATCCTCACTTTTTTTTCATCTGTGTAAGTTGCACTCTGTGTCCTGCACTTACTTTCACATAGAGCTGCTGGAACTCTTCCAGGTTCAGGATGCCCGTCGGGCAGTCCTTAAGGAAGCCCTTGTACCACTGCTTGAGTTCCTCTTGGTTGAACTCCGTGCTCTTGCTTAGATCCTCCATCACCTCGGGGGCCAGCTTGCTGTTCTGTTTACCCATGATGCTCGGCTCCACCTGGATGGGTGTAGTGGTGGAGATAGAATTAAAGGTGCACTGTGTAATATTTATGGTAGTTTATTTCTAGAATTCATGCTGCCCATTCACAAACGTCAGCTTTTTCATGAATACTTACCACCACCATCAACTCTAATCAGTATTCATACGACTGGGAAAATTGCTCTTTTCATACATTCTCCATTGTCCGCCATTTTGAATTTGCAGAAATATAAATTTTTAGTTGCAAAACTGACTGTAATTTGGTCATATTGGAAAATATCAGTTCATTATTTAGTAAATATTCATAAAAATATAAAATGTGGCAATAGACAGCACAGTTTTAATCAGCAGCATAGTTGCAATACCTGCTCTGGCTACCATTCTACACAGTGCAACTGTAAGGCCAAAAATCACAACAAGATGGAAGATACGCCATTGTTCACAACAAAAGCTCAGTTTAGATTTATTGCACTTGTTTTTTTCCCATTCCATGCGCATGCCATGCAACTCCCAAGGTGTTACCTGTGCGTAGATGTGGGGGATTAATGGACATTGCCCGGACCTCACCAGGACCTTGTATGGTGCAGTCAAGAAATTTACATAAGGTAAATCAGTACCAAAACCTGAAACTGAGTTGTTACTAACTTAAGTGTGTGCAAGTATGTGTCTTTCTTTATTTTGCATTATTTCATGGGAAGGAACTGAGCATTTAACTTCACAAATAGGCACATGGCAATGAATGCACCATTTAAAACTATATAGCCTGAAGTCATCATTAACTACTTCCTATGATTCCAAAGTAGTACAGTAGGTAAGCATGCATAATCTTTGTCTTATGAGCAGAAAAATAGAATGAGGGAGAAAGTAGTGTTTGAATTTCTTTCTCTGGCATTCTAAAGTGTATTCATTTTAGCTATTTTATTTGGCCCGCGAGATAATTTCAAATTTATATTACAGTTGGCCAGCATACGACACCTCAGTAATATATAGCGTAATAAGAGTTGAACATGAATTTTGTTGTGTCACAGGAATATGAGTGAGCCAAGGTGAAACAGCTAACACTAATATGCAACAGAATAGGTACAGGCACATACAAACTATGATGGGCATCTGGGAAATTTAAATATGAGTATGAAATGTGTATATGCACAATTGTAGCCTGTTTCTAAATAACGAGTTTGGGCCATGACTTTGTTACAGATTTTGATTTTGATGCCCAAACTCCCAAACTCGTCATTGAGATACAGGCTACAATTGTGCATACACACAATTGGAGTTTGACACCCCTGTCTCACATCAGAAGGGAGTATACAGGAGAGATCCATGTTATTGCTCCACTACCAGGAAATATACTGGGCTTAAAAGGACAAAACATCAGAGTGGCCCTGTCGTCCCCAATGCATACATTGATTTTAGCAGTGCTTTAAACACAATTCAACCTCATTTGATGGTGAGAAAGTTATTGGACTTAGGTGTCAACCCCAGACTGATATTGTGGATTAATGATTTTTTAACTGAACGTAGCCAACAAGTAAGATTTAACTCCCACATCTCCTCACTGAAAACTATTAACACTGGAGCACCACAAGGTTGCATTATTTCACCAATTTTATACACACTGTATGACTGCCAGGCATCCTTTTTTAAATATGCGGACGACACAGCACTGGTGGGCTTGTTACATCCAAACATTTTTCTGTTGAATGTTTTGAGAGGGAGGTTGATGGTTTTATCAGGTGGTGCACAGACAATTTTTTACAAGTGAATGATAAAAAGACAAAAGAAATGATGATAGATTTGAGCAAAAAGCCAATGTCCATCTCCCCATCTAAGATCAACGGCGAACAGATTGAGAGGGTCGCATCATATAAGTACCTAGGGATTGAGATGGATGACAGAATGTCTTTTAATCAATGTGCACAAAACAAATGTAAGAAGTTGCAACAGAGAATGTTCTTTTTAAGGAAGCTCAAAGATTTTAAACTATAGTGCAGTATTCTTCAATTATTTTACCAATCACTTTTACAAAGTATTTTATCATTTGGACTTATCTGTGTCTATGGCAATATGTATGTGCAGGACCACAAAAAATTGCAGTGCATCATCAAATCGGCCAGCAGAGTGATTGGTGTTGACCAGATATTTTAAGAAAGATGGACCAAATTTTAACTGACCCTACACATCCCCTCTACCCAAAGTTTTTAAAGAGTACTAGGTTAAATGACAGACTCCTGCAAAGAACAATCAGGACAGTAAGATACCAAAAGTCATTTGTACCCACAGCAATCAGGCTATATAACAGCAAGCCCAAAGCAACTTCAGCGCTTTAGTTCTCTCACCTGCCCTAATTTATTTAATGCATTTTATCTTTTTTGATACAGCACTGTTTTTACTTCTATTGTTTTTACCTATTGTTATTGTTCTTATCCCTTATTTATTTTAATGTGGTATGTCCAGCGTCTACTGTCTATGTGTTGTAGTATGTCCTGAGGAGATGTGAAATGTTGACCACTTGAGTTTCCCCCTGAGGGATAATAAAGTTTACCTTGACCTTGACCTTGACCTTGATGTCCCAGTTAATGCCCAGAGTGTGCACACTTGCTCAAAGGACACTGGGGAGGTGTGTCGGGCAGCAATGCCAAGCATCTGAACCACCCATTTAAGATACAATGCTATTCCAAGCTAAGATCCAATACTGATAATAATGCCATTATCAAGAAAATGTAATTCACACATTGCAAGATGCATCATATATGGCCAGATATTGTGGGAAATGTTGTATATTCTCCACAGTTGACTTGAGATAGATAGATAGATAGATAGATAGATAGATAGATAGATAGATAGAGAGATAGAGAGATAGAGAGACTCTTAAAAAGCTTGGGTCAGGCCCTGGTTCAGTATTGGGCCTACCTTTTATCTGGGTTAAAATATTTTAACCCTCACATTGGGCCATTCCTCTAAACCAACTAAATGGGTCATTCTGGCCAAATTGGTGTGTTAAAAGAACCCATTAAATGGGTGAGACCTGCTACCACATTATTGGGTCATATTGACTTCTTTGTTGGGTTCATACTTTAACCCAATATTGGGTATTTAAATTGCAAGGAGATTTACAAAAAACAATTATGACTTAACATTATTACATTAAGGTGAAATATACCAGAATTGTTGACCAATGCATTAATTAAGATCAATTTAAAAAACAAAATACAAGAATGCATACTATTTCCGATTTCTTTTTTTATTGTTGAACAATGAAGATAATTAACAATATATTTCATAAAAGTATACATAAAGATGCAACTCACAGCAGTGTAGCATTAACACATGATAACATTGGAGCAATAAAACCTTAATTGAATTTACATGCATCTTTGTAGCCTCTTTGCAAAGACGGGTTATCAGCAAGACTGATCACTCATGACTGAAAAGACTCAACTACATCATAGCAACATTGCTATGACATTACCAAGAGCCTTAAGTAACAGGTTAAAACTCAGTTATTACAATATTGGTGACAGCAAAGTTCAAACATAGGCTCTGCTAAAAGGGGTTAAAGGAAATGGTTCAGTTTTACCAATGCACCATTTGATTTCAGTGACACTGTACAATTATAGAATTTCAAAAAATTAGTTTCACCTTACCTTTTATATAGCACACTGTAAAACAGCACATTAAAATGTTTAACCCCTTTGCGAAGAGCCCATGTGCTTTGCACAGAGAATATGCAAAGAATATGTTGCTTTTTAGCTATGGGTAAACAGGCCCGCCAGCAGGTACATCTGCACAAACGGGCTTCTCACCGTACTTTTAGTTAATTACAAAATTTACGGTGCATCCATAACTGCGCTAACAGAGTGGAGTGAACTTTTTGTCCCCAGGTTGAAATTTGTCTTGGGCTCTACAGTCACTACATTCCATATCGTACTTACATAACCAGCATATAACAGAACATAAATAAAAAAGAACATTGGAAAAACATAGAAAACATTAAAATAAAAAAACATCAAAGTGTGCACTGCATGTCCATGGCATGTCTATCTGTCATTAACAGACAAGGTATTCCCTGATGGGTGGTTATCCGAATAATACATTTCAAACACAGCATGTATTCAGTCCAAAAGAACTGACAGGGATGTCACAACATTTAGATTGACAGTTTGTACAGGACCTTGTCTCGTGATCTGGTTTGAATGACATCACTAGGACTTAAAGGACTTAAAGTAGCTGGCTTGTAGATACTCAAGGTTCACGTAGTAGATG
>NW_026946221.1:2500-17621 GCF_034702125.1 Engraulis encrasicolus | reverse complement strand
TTCCCTCTTGCTCGTGGCCTCGTGACTCAAGGAGCTCTGTCTACGTTAACATTTCTCTTAAGAGGTGGCAAGACACCAAGGCAACAGGCCGCAAGCAGCAGGAAAGGATTGAAGGAACTCGTTTTATTATACCCTCCTCAAACACTGTTATGAATGGTTTCATTTGTCTGAAACCAAAGTGCTGTAGTTTAGGTTTCGTTTGTCTTCTGAGTCGCAGATGCTATTCAGTCTGAAAACGAAACCTAACCTGCAGCACTTTGGTTTCAGAGAAATGAAACCATTTGTAACAGTGTCTAAGGAATAATCAAACTAGTACAACATACAACCTCAGGGGACCATTCCATCATTGGCGCTGAATTCAGCGGCGCTTACGCGCAAAAGCGGAGTTTCAACTAACAGCAGCTTAAACTTGAGGCAGACGCCGTTCCACCACTGAGGATCAGCTGCGTCTTGGCTAGTTTCACTTCAGCCGCGCTCATCAAAGCTGGCGTTGCGCTCGTGCACGTTGTACATGGGAAGTCCATATCGACGATTGTCGAAAATACGATCATGTTGTAGACTCGGGCATGGCTTGTCAAATCAAGTCTTTATCAGAGATGCCGGGCGCCTACCTGTAGGCGAGCGGTAACGCAACCGCACTTTGATTGAGAGACCAGTGTTCAATCCCCACCATGCGTAATGACAGATCATAACTCAGTTATCGAAGCGAGAGTCTCGTCCTAACCTCGACTGCCATCATTTCAATGCGCAAATATAAAATGCTTGCATCATCTAAGTTGTTTTAATTTTATCTTTCAGAAGAATTTATTTTATGATAACAGGCAAGACTAGGTAAAACGTTAGGCAGAGATAATTGAATCATTGCAATGCAAACTCCAAGCGTAGGCATCTGCACGGTGGTTGTGAAGACGTTTTTTTATTGCCTATGCTGAAAATAGCCTAAAGGTCTACATTTAAGGTAGGCCTATTGGTAGACCTATTGCTTGACAGCAAATGAAGCCAGCCACAAAGCGACATTAAAGGAGAGAATAGGCAAACGTATGTTATTAAGTTTTAATTTCTAACATGCAGAGGCGATTCTAGGGTCAGGTGGGGCCCCAACCGAAAACGCAAAAACATGAGCATTTGAACCAAAATCGCCACTACTGTAGTAAAATGTGGGCTGTTAATCACTATCTATGGGCCTGGGGGCCCCAAGCGGCTGCCTGCCTTGCCTGGTGGCAAGACGCACCTCTGCTAACATGTCGCCATGCAAGACTTGAACCCGGGACGACCACTTATTACGCAGCGCACCTGCCCACTGTGCCATTCACGTCTTCAGTGCCATGGAAGGAATTGTCCGATATTGTCTTAGTAAATCAACACTATAAATGTTTTTAAAAATGTGCAGATTATCATAAAACCCGCGAAATGAAAGACAATGGTAACTATTGTAGTTTTTACTGGCATTATCACATCATAGACTATTAAAATAGAGTGACTGGTTCGCTTTGATCTCGTAAAATGATGGCGGGAATCAAGCGGAACGTGCCCATTGTGACAGCTGTTTCCTACAGGTTCATGTTTTGTGCAACACTGATTAATTTAGCCTGGTGTTAAACCTGGGAGCTACCAGGTTAACGTTGGAGCATAAATTACCGTGGCAACTCAGCTGAGTTTCAGGTTAGCAAGGCTGATGGAACGGATCTCTGTCTAAAAATAGCTTAGTTTACCGACTTGAGCTCGGATTTGGGGTTACCGCCGTTGATGGAATGGTCCCCAGGTGTAATGCCAAAGGTGGCTATTTGGATTAAAAGTTTAGAAAACATCTCCATCTATTCTGTGGTTTAAATGATTGATATCATTTGGAAAACCTATTTGTTTTATGCACTTCTAGAGTGCATTACCACAATGAACTGATTGTGATTGATAACTAAAGCTGAAATTGAAACAGAATAAGATGGAATGTCAGTAAAGAACAATATGGTGTGGGGAAAATGTGGTGTTCTAAAACCTTTGACTGGTAGTGTACTGTAGCTACTGTATTTGCTATGCTGCTATCAAGACTGAAATTATAAGCTCTGGTGAAAGATACATCTTGCTTATCGGCAGGGCAGTGATGTAACCTGGGGTCACTGGGTGTTATAGGTCTGTCAACATCAGACACAGCAGGCAACCGGAGGTGATCGGAGCCTGGCCTGTGTCCCAGCTAGCCTGGACCTCACCGACACACACTACCGTCTGGTCGCACTGCCATTAACATGCTCTTCTCGAGAAGAAAATAAACTGAACATTTATTGCTTAAATATCAACCGCAGCTCGCACTGATGAGTCACAGGACATATTATAGACTATATTGGCTCTTTAGAGATGAACAGAAAACGTTTTTGGAGGAATTTGTTGGTGGTGAGTTGCAATTAATGTTCAGAGGAGTAGATGTGTGCACATCCCACCCGATGGGCCAGGTGCAGGACAATGAGAGGAAATCCAAGTGAAAAGAGTTGCAATAAATGCCCCATGTATTTTCTGACTCGAGAAGAGCATGTTAGCGGCAGTGTTACCAGACAGTAGTTTGTGTACACACAGGCACCGTCGATGAGAACCAGGCTATGTCCCAGCAGCATTCGTCCATGAATCAGCCCTCTTGATGCAAAGCAATCTTGTGGCTCTTTCTGCGGAGCTAGGCCCTAAATACAGTATATTGCAGATATGCTACAGCAATATCATCCTAAAAGTTGTCTTAGATTTTCAGGGTCTCCTCTACTAGTTGTGCCTAGGGTAAAATCCAGACAGGGTGAAATGGCATTTAGCTGTCAAATGCTGGAACTAGCTTCCTGTTCAAATGTGCACTTCCCCAACAGTGCCATGTTTTAAAAACAAATTAAAAACAGCTTTATTTTCATCTGTCTTTGGTTAAGGTTAGGTATCTACTCTCTATAGGACGTTATAAAGGCCTACTTCATACTTTCTATTATATTTTTCTTCTCTCTTTTCTCTCTTTTGTCTCAAGCACATTGAATGACAGTTATGTATGATAATGTACTATACAAATCCTATTGCTATTGCATGCCTCCCTATCAGCAGGCTGCACATATCTGTAAAATACTTGCATTCAATAGGCCATCACCTAGCAACCACCACAGAAAATGCATTGCCTCACCATTTCCTTGAATAGAGTGTGTGAGCATGTATGTGTGTTTTGAGAATAGTAGTCTGTGTGTGTGTGTGTGTGTCAGGGATTAAAGTTTTCCGTCGCTATGACGGATTTCCGTCAACTGGATTTTCGTTTGGACGGATTTCCGTCCTTATAATTCATGTCAATTAATTTACAATTTTTACTTTCCAACTGAACTCAAATCGAGAGCACTCCTGGTCATGAGAAGGGGAGGAAAGGTGTGTTTGGTGTAGTTCTACGGATTTAGTTATACACACCACCACCGGTGGTGTCATACAACAGATTCACTGAGTAGTTTTGAGCCATCGTCTTCCGTGTTCCAAAAAAAAAAAAAAAAAGTACACGAGCGGTCAACAAATCAGTTGCGGCGCAGCGCGAGAGATTAAAAAAAACAAATAGCCAACATTGTTGCTGATGGCTGAAAAGAGAATAAGTGTAATACTATGTCTTTAACGTGCAATGACCATCATTAAATGAGTTGGACTGATATTCCAATATGGGCTAATAATGCATATGCATGGAATGCATAGCTGGAAGAAGGTAGGACACGTATGTTTCCATTATCATTGCACCTGCCGTGGTGGATAGTTAGAAAAAAAAGAATAGTTTACTTCGACTGCGCATGATGTCCTTTTCATGAAGGGTTTTCCTCTTAAGCATTGTGACTTTTACTAACATTATTCATAGCCCCAATGGGACGGCTATCATTGGCAGCTAGCTAGGATATACCATGCGTAATACCATGCGTTTCATCCTCAAAGTTTAGCGCGTTTGACTGGCTACGTGTAGAACTAGCTCTAGTTGTCTTTCTGACAATTTAAAGTCTCACCTGTAATCATAGCATATTAACTTTGTTGTTGCCGATATATATTTAAGAAATAAGTTAAAAATGGGTTGCATTTTACAGGGGTCACGGAGGCTATCCCTGGCAGAGCCAATATTTTATGTCTTGTTCTGGGAAGCACTGTTCTGATGGTCAATAAATGCCGTTTCGGTGTTTGTTTCACTTTCAAGGCTTGTTGTAGGCTACTGTGTGGGGGTCCGCTCATTTTTCCGACATACCATTGGTCCGATGCGTCAATGTTCCGAAAATGTCTCATTGATCCTACAGCACTTAGTCTCAGATAACTTTTTCCCAATAAAATGAAACCCTTTGTCCCGACAGTCCAATGTTCCGACCAAAAGCTGCTTTAGATCACCGTCATCTCTGAAGCCTGCGCAGTGGTCATGCAGCTGTCTGTGGCAGGTTAGGTTTAGGTAAAGTTTTGGTCAAGGCACACATTTAAAACTCAGAAACATTGCAATAGCAGGTTAGGGTTAGGAATGGTTTTGGGTAGGGCACAATTGTAAAACTTGCCAACATTGTATTAATGACAGGTTATGTTTAGGGGTGGTTTTGGTAAAGGCACAGCAAGACCGACTCAGGCGGCATCTATGTGCTCGTCGCAGCGCATGCAGCTGAAGTCTACTTGACACCGGGAAAAGCAGGACATACGACCTGGGATGATGACCAACCCCAAACAGCCATTGGTCGGAACATTGAGCTGTCGGAGCAAAGGGTTTAATTTAATTATTTCGAGTTAGTGGGCTGTAGGATCAATGGGAAATGTTCGGAATATTGACGAATCGGACCAATGGGGTGTCGGAAAAATGACATGCTACCACTGTGTGATGCTATTTTTGCTAACTGGAATAGTGTGCAGCAACAGTTGTGTGTGTGCTTGTTTTTGAGTGGCTCAACGTCTGTGTCCATCTTCTCGGACTATACGCTTCGCTTGAGTTCAGTTATTTGCGCACTCAAGACTGATAGGTGGGTGATTTGCCTTGATTCGAGTGGAAAGTTACGCGACAAGCTTGGGAAAGTGTGTTACTTTCGATAGACGTATGTCTGTGACTGTGTCGTGTCTGCTTGTGTCGTGTCAGCTTGTAGGAGAGAGCACGGGTGCGTGTAGGAATCGGGGACGTTTTTTAAATCAATGGTAAGCGGTGTGCCTGTCACCGAGAAGCAAAAAAGTACCGGTAGCCATAGGTTTTCAAAACGGTAGAACACAAGAGGTAGACTACCGCACCCTGTTTGTAAACGTCAACGTCAAGTTATTTGTAACAGGATGAATAGTGAAAAACATACAAAATAACCAACAACTACTTTTCTCCCTCTGATTGCTATGACCAGTGCATTATTTTTTAAATGTCAGAAATACTGCAAGCAATGCGCACCAGTGCTTTCACCAGAACAGTGTTTGCCCATTCTGATGGGAAAGACAAAATATAGCCTACTACTAGGCTACTACTACAAAAAACGTAATGGGATCACTGTATCAACGCATTGCAATTCCAAGTCAATAATTCTGTGATATCAGCTAGACCATTTTGAAGCAACACTCATTGTGAATCCATTCTGCATAATGTTGTGAACAATTCATAAACAATGGGTAGAAATAAGAGGAAATAACCAAACCATGCCCCAAATTGCAGTTCAATGTTTGCAGTCTGATATATCCATTATCCCTCCATTCTCGGCCAGTTCTAGTCAATCTGGTGGCCTGGGCCTGCCCCCTTTCCCTCTTTCCTTTTTCTTGTATTTAGAAATTGGCATCTGTAAGCATAGCATTGTAGGCCTACATCTGATTGAGCACATCTGATCTAGTACCTACAGGTACATTCATACTGAGAGTGTATATAGGCCTACTGAGTGTATAATGAATATTCATTGTTAATGTGAAGTGTAAAGTTTTATGTTGGTTGAAGTTCTGATTTTGTGGCACTTTTTGGTATTACTGGCGCCCTCAAGACATAGGTCTATTCTGCTCTAGGCGACTGCCCTGTCTGCCTATGCCTAGTGCTGGCTCTGGCACCATTCCTTGCATAAAACCAGTGTATGTTTCGTTATGAGGGCAAAGCCTGGCTACATTGGTTTTCGTAGGGTTACGGAGTGATACTCGATGGGGTGCCTAACCGGTAAAAAAGTTCAGTCAGATGACTTTTTTTTGCTTTAATCCCTGGTGTGTGTGTGTGTGTGTGTGTGTGTGTGTGTGTGTGTGTGTGTGTGTGTGTGTGTGTGTGTTCTAAGAATGTGCTCTGCTGACCTCCGTCATCACGTGTCACCATCACCCAACCCCCAGGGCTCGCCTTGTCAATGCTGCTGGGCCTCATGTCACCATGGTAACGTGATTTACACTTTACTCCGCCCAACTGTTCACTCCACCTGACCGTGATCTGGGTACCTGACATTGAAGTGGAAATGTCCACATGACAGTACATCTCATTTTGTCTCTACGAGTTATGCTCAATAGACTCAATGATTGTACTGTAACCTGGTAATGCATTTCTCAGCGTTTTTCTCAGGTGTAATTAACTGCAGCAATGGCCTAGTGGTTATGGTTAGAGAGTGAAAGATTTTGCAATCAGAATATATACAGTGTAGCCTACCGCCTTAATATGAAGTGTGTCTGATACAAATGTGTGTAGGTGTACACACACGCGCACACACCTGAGTATATGATTGTTTTCACATGATGCCTCATGTACACACACACATGCACGCAGGCACGCACGCGGGCACACACACACACACACACACACACACACACACACACACACACACACACACACACACACACACACACACACACACACAATGGAATGGAATGGAAGACTTGCCATGCAGTTCCTATTTATTTGATTGTGCTTCCCCCTAGTGGTCAAAAGTAGCATACGTTTTTTCACTTGCTCTGTCGCAGGAGTGTCCAAATAATTTTCACAGTGGGCCAAAAATCTGGAATGAAAAATAAAGAAGCTCTTTATGAGCAGTGTCCTCCTTAGCAATCGTCTCTGGTTACAACTAGTGCAATTAGGCTACTAGGCTTGTAAAATGCCAAAAAATATGCTTGTCTGCCGATTTGGTTTAGACTTGTTCATTATATGATCGCCACAAATGGCAACTGCAAATGTTTGTTTCCTCTTCTGTTCAAATCTTTTCAACAGGTTTTGGCAAGAAGGTGGAGACGGCTGAGTGTCTACAGCCCGTGAAAAGCAGTCCCTTGGTTATGGTGTTGGTCAAGGTAGTGTGGATGCAATTTGAACAATAACAACAATGGTTTGATCCCACCCACAGCTTCCTGCTGTCCAATATGCCCAAACTAAAGTTTTCACATTTACATAGCCTAGTCAAATATCACCATTTTCATGTCAAATGTCACACCATCGTTAAAAAAAAGGCATTTGTAAGAACCATGAAGGTAAAATATTGGGTAACCACATGGAGGTGATTTATTGTTTTAGGCAACATATTTTTGTCTTCAACCAGTCAATGTTGTGTGAACTCACTGCTGATTCTCATCTGTTCATTAATAGCCTATAGCATCTATGTCCTTAAGGTGCCGGTATGCTTGCTGCAAGCTGTAAATTACGC
Organism: Engraulis encrasicolus; assembly: GCF_034702125.1. Taxonomy (NCBI): domain Eukaryota; kingdom Metazoa; phylum Chordata; class Actinopteri; order Clupeiformes; family Engraulidae; genus Engraulis; species Engraulis encrasicolus. Next base: position 10,056 of record NW_026946221.1, on the reverse strand, counting down.
GCGTCACCGCGAGCAAATGACAGCACATGCTTGCTTCAAAAGCAGTTGACCAAGACGCAAAATACTGGCGGTATCATCCAGGGGGCAGAGAGCACGCAGCATTGGGATGTGGAAATTGGGAACAGAGATGGCAAGGAAAACAACGAAACAAAAAGAGGGACTCCCTGAGCAAGGAAAGAATAGCCTACTGCTACTACTCCTGTATGTGCATGCTCCTTTTTCAAAGTGCAACAAGGAAGTATGATCACAAATGTTTGAAATTTCGGACAAACTCAACGAGACGCTCTGAAAAGTTGCTTCCATTGTCGTTTTCATATCAAGCACACGCGTGGAACTGCGCAGTCTATCTTACGATCGCCCCCAGCGAGTTTGAAGACATTGCACCTGACGCACGCATTTGCCTGCCGTGTCCAACGCGCGCGAAATTGACATTAAATACGCATGTTAACGCGTTCATGAACGAATCGTGCACGTGCTCGCGTATCTTGCAGCAAGCATACCGGCACCTATAAGTGATGATTGGTAATTGCTAAAAGGTATGAAAGGAATTTGTCAATGTGATGAGGTGCACATACATATGGCACTTGATTTTAGAGTTTTTATTGTCAGTGTGTTCCATGATAAAATCAGGAAAATGTCTTCATGTAAATTGTACGAATCCAGAAAATTGTGTTTAATGATTTGAAAAAAAGTGTTTTATAACTGAAACTAGAGTATAAAGAAGGAATTGTTCTTGTAGGTCATTGGAATTGGTTCAGGTTTGGTGCATGTAGGCCTATTCAGAATTGCGTCTCAAGTACATGAATTGTGAGGTAGACATTAGACATTAGAGGAAAACTTGACTGGACTGGAGTTCAGAAAGTGTGTGAGCAGGTGCAGAGAGAGGGACCAACCAACAGGGGGCACCATTTACTAACAATTCTACAACATCTTTCCACCGTTTAAGGATGTTTTTTTTCCCCACAAGGCTAAACGACTCTTCGCAAACCCACCACATGGTGGGAGTACACTTATCCGGCTCTCTCCACTTGTATGAGTGCCGTAGTGGGGCCTACACATGTAGGCCTTTTCCATGTAGGCCTAAGCCCTGTGAAATCCAAATGTGTTATGAGTTTGCTGTGAGTTGGAAGGCTTTTCACAAACCATACCCAAAGTTCCATTTCAGAGGCACATTGGCGTGTATCAAGTTATATTGACACTTTTGTTCACACCCCGATTAAAGTTTATAGGCTAATTTGACTTATGTGCATTAAGTGCTCATGTTGCACTTTCACCTGCCAAAGCCAGCAACGGCAAACACTTTTGCATTAGGCCTATAGCCAACTTTATTGTAGACTATTATCGATAACGACCATAGCGGCGGTAGTGGGGCGGTAAGTTAATTGTAAAGGTGAGACTGTGATGCCAAAATTGAGGGGCGGAAGCAGGAGGAACACTAACCATTGCAACTGCTTGGAAAAGAGGCAATAGCCTCAATGTGGAAAATAAAGGAGAAATAGGCCTACACCATTAGCCGCTGTACAGGGCTATTGTCATTATTTATTTTACTTTCTTTTCTTTTTTTTGGTACTACCTTCTGTGCGTTTCCACCCCTCTCCTCTCCTTCGGTGAGAGCAGTAAGGCGTACAGGCGGGCTGGGAGGACCACGCCTCGGGCACTCTGCCGTTAATCCCCTCTTTTGGGCGCGCGCCAGGTGAGGCGATTATAATGCCACGCGCACCACACCACGTTGGCTTCCCGTCGCCCTTCTCTCTGTAAAAAAACGTTTCTTACTTAAAATAAAGCCGCTTGTTTTGGCATAACTTGTGTCAGCACTTTTATCACCGCTGACATTCTTTGTGGTAGGTTATAGCCCAAGAAGACACCTTGCGCTCTGTAAATATGTGTCGGCCATTGTTTCGTGATGCTAATTTGGGGCATTGTCAATTATGTGCTTGGACGGGCCTACCAAAAACGGCATGTGTGCACATATTACCCTCTGTCAAACACATGGTGGTGGAGTGTGGGATTAGCGGGCAGGTTTACACTATGAGAGGTAGGCCTATCTTTCAAAACTCAGTCGCCCAGTGTGGAAGTTTGGCTGGCTGATTTTCAGTCCCTCACTGACTGTTTAAGTTATAAAAAAAATGCAGCATGAATTCAACTTTAAATAGCAGGGCCAGATACAATCTAGAAGTCTCAGTTCAATCAGGACTCTACCCACCATCCCCTCAGGTTCCAGGTGCATCAAAGTATACGAACATCACTTCGAAGTAGAGGCTGGAGCCCACTGTAGCTTAGTTTTACGTTCATATTGCAACACTGAAACGTTAGTCGGGTAATTGCACATAATAGCAACTTAAAAAAAAAAAAACTACTGTGTAGCCTATTTATAGGCCTAAGCCCTTCCGTGTGTTGTACCAGAGATGGTTGTGTTTGAGTCAGTAAATAAGATGAAGGTGTAGAATCTCTCTCACTCTCTCTCGCACGCACGCGCACACGCACACACACACACACACACACACACACACACACACACACACACACACACACACACACACACACACACACACACACACACACACACACACACACTTGTCACTGACACTTGCAAGGCAGCTAGGCCTATGTCTGTCTTTAAGAGAAATAGTGTTATCTTGTGAAATCACTTGTAAGTAGTGTAAATATCATGAAGTCACGTCCACCTGGAACAGACGTTCAGTTAGGCTATAGGGCCTACCCCCAGAATATTGTTTAATGTTTGTCATGTAGATAAACTGAACACGCAGGCCTTACGCATCGCTATGTATGATAATATTTCTAATGTAAGTTTATGGCTGCTATCATTTTGTGTAGAAATGTATGCTGTTCTGTGTGACAACAGCTTTTTAGCGTAGAAATTATAGGCCTACGCTATTTTACTGTATGGCAACTACAGGCCTACTATTAGGCAATTATTATAGAAATTTGAGTCTATTTCTCTACTGTATGGCAATTACAGTTGTTATTGTTGAAATGAGAATCTATTTCCACTGTATGGCAATTACGATTATTATTGTAGAAATTAGGACCACGGCGATGTCTAATCCTCTTAATTAAAACGCCCTCCTGATTGGTCGCGCGGGTAATCCCGGCGGGCCTCGCTCTGCTACTAACACTAGAGTGGGACCGAAGCGCGAGCGAGTCACACTGTGCCCAGGGCGAGGGCAAGACGCACAGCGAGAGGCGAGCCATCAAGGAGACAGACACGCATAGAAGTTTTGCTCGGGCGTCTTGAAGTGCGTTTAGCATCACTGTCTGTCGTCGCTTATCGCAATTACTCGACGCTTCAAAGTGAACAGCAGCCTACATGCAGCAGTACATGCAGACGAGAAAGGCGAATGCGTAAAGAAGAAGCTCTCACTCTGCCACCGTTCTGAGGAGCAGCCCAAGAAGGAGAAAGTGGAAATTGAGAGCGATTGATTGACTGATTGTCAGCGAATAGGATAAACACTTGCTTTAGTATATTTTAATACTTTGTTTTTCCTTTTTCGCCAAAATGAATGCCGGTGAAGAGAGCCTGCTCAAGTCCATCAGCAACGACACACTGCTGGACTTGACTCAGCGCTACGGCCAGGGCAGCTTCGGCTTCGGCGCTGGCCATGGTGCTGGAAGTCCCGGGCGCTACCCGCTCACCCCGGCAGCCGACTTCCTCTCCGGCCAGACGGCCAAGTCCAACGAGAGTGGCGGGGAACAGACCAGCGAGGACGACGACGGCTTCGACTTGGACTCCAGGAAGCGGGGCTCCGGGTTCGACGACGACAAGCACTCCGGCCCGCTGGGCAAGAAGTCCAAGGAGCAGAGGTCCCTGCGCCTCAGCATCAACGCCCGGGAGAGACGGAGAATGCACGACCTTAACGATGCGCTGGACGGCCTCAGAGCTGTCATTCCCTACGCGCACAGCCCGTCGGTGAGGAAACTATCCAAAATCGCCACCCTACTCCTGGCCAAGAACTACATCCTTATGCAGGCGCAGGCGCTCGAGGAGATGCGCAGGCTCGTGGCGTATCTGAATCAGGGACAGAGTATCGCCAGCTCACCGATACCCACGGCGCTGGCGCCTTTCGGACAAACGGCTGCCGTGTATCCTTTCTCCAGCTCGGCACTGGCCTCGTGCGCCGAGAAATGTACCTCTTACTCCGGGACCCCGTCGAGCCTCTTCAAACACATCAACGACAAGCCTTGATTACAAAACCACGAACATCTTTTCCTTCATCCAGAACTTCACCTGCAACCAACATCCCCATCGGTCTCTCTCTTTCTCTCTCTGTCGCTCTTTTTCTCTATGTCACGCTCAACTTGTTTTTGAACTGTTTTGTTAAGAAGGAACTGTGGTGTATTACTGCTTAATTAATTCATACTCATGTTTAAGTTAAGAGACTACTGCCTGATTTCCAGAATAATCGCTTAACCAGACTAGTGTGAAGTCAATGAAAACTTTGGAATGAGCCTTCAAGTCACTATTTAACCTTTTTAGACTTTCTATCCAAATCCTGGAGTCAAACTTTGAATAGGCTAGAGTGCTGAACATTGTCGTTTCCATGCTGAGCGATCGACGCAGCACAGTTTCCAAGTTCATGTGGAGTTTCTTGCCAGTCACAAACGACGATGAGTAGGCCTATATTTTGAACTGACCACATAGCAATTGGACGATAATCATTTGCTGTTTTTATTTCAATTTCTAAATGTTATTAGTGAGCTATGCAACACTTTCCCGTGACGCAATGAAGAGAGACGGCTCTGTGCAATGTTGTGTTCAACAGTCTTTTCAGTTCGCCACAGCACTGGACAGCGATGGTGGACTGACCAGTGTTTTTGAAAGGGGAGTTCATGTAATAGCTTTTTTTCCCCTGCAAAGACATAGGCTTTGGTTTTCTTATTGCACAATTCACTTGATTGTAACGTACAACTGTGAAAAACTACTTGAGTAAGCCTGAGATGACGAGAGTATTTGGTTGTGTTGCAACATGGATTTCATATATTGTTTATATGTCTTTATAATTAAAACATATATGTATATGCTCAAATATATGTGCTGTAATTCTTTTTTTAAATTAGGAAACTTGCAGTAGGCCTATAAGTCAATGTGGACCTCCGTTAGAGTCCATTTTTTATTTTACACACCACTGTGATTTCTTTTGCCAGGGCAGTTTTCTCTTTGTAAATCAGACTGCTTAAGCTGGCATTTTATTCCTCTATGAATCTCATTTCAAGAGGAATACACAGATAGGCAATTTCACTGAACTATATATTAACTTGATCCACTTTCCTTAATAAGAAAGACAATAACAAAGTAACCGCGTGCAATGGCCATCTCACATGTTATGCACATCACTGCATTTCTGTGCATTTTTTTAATAGCGCCATTATAATTTGAAATTAGGAGTATTGTGTATACTAAATTAATATAGGCTACTTTGCCTTTGCCATCAGTCGAAGCCCTGTAATTTGTGTTTGCGTGCAGACTATGTGGCGAGTAGGCCTAGCCTACTGTGCACAGCACATGGCTCATTGTGCATGAAATGTACCTGTCCCTAATTTCCATTGAAAGAGCATTACAATAATGCTTCAAATGAGCGCGGTCTGGGGTCTGGTCGAGTCTGGTCTGGGCGGCTGGTAGGGCCCTCTGCTGTCCCGAAGGCTCACTCTGGCTAAGGGGAAGGGCGCTCAGATTGCCCGGGGGCCAAGAGACCTGTCGCTGGGTATTTGCGTGATCCTACAGTTACCATGTAATGAAAATGACCCACGGCCCGTCCTCCATGCTCGCGTCTAATGCAAAAGAGATTAGGACATACGGCTTGTTTAGGATTTTAAAAAGGAAAAATATATATATGCCCTATACTTATGCAGATCTATTTTTTCTACTCAAAGTAATGATTTGCAAATAACCTGAAAAATATAGAACTCTGGGAAAGCACTATTTTACACGGTCCATTTTTAAAATCATAAATTATAGTTATAATTTCTAAAATGTACAGTAACATCTTTACACTACAGTCGGCAGCAGCTACTATCTATGTCCTACAGTAGGCCTATTCACCGTTATTACTTTCTTGTCCATTGCAGTTGTGCTTACTGTATAATTAATTACACACTTAAATAGACCTAGCCTATACTTTTTATTCATTCTCGTCACTTCCACAACCACCAAATGCAGAGTGTTTCATTTTCATGTAGGTCAAAACTTAAGTAGGCCTAAATGTTACAGTGAGAAAAAAACAATATTCACAATGGAAACGTCGATATTAAGTTACTTTTGGATATAGCAATTACCGAGACAGTGTGTTGGTAAGTGAGTTGATCGTTTGGATACAGCCTCATCTCTTTGAGTATGATGGATGCGCGCTACTACTCTGACACACTCATCTCTCCCATCGCGCCATTTAGCGAGATGTCATAACAGCATGTCACCCTGCCCTGGCGCGTCAGATCATCGCGGTTGACACATGACTCCTCGGAAAGACCCAATTGACAGTCAGAGAGCCGCGATCGCCCGCGATTAAACCTGACACACGGCGAGGTTGCTGGTACAGTCTCTTCATCACTAGGCATGATGAGGCGTAATAGGGCGAGATGCAAGGAGGCCGAGGCCGAGGGAGAGACAGGAGGAAGATGAGGGTGAGGCAGGATGAGGTGTGAATGTGTGTGAGTGGCGATACCGAGTGAGTGTTCAGTGGCTTGATAAGTGTACTGTGTTCATTTGATGGTTTCACAAGTAGCCTGTGAGATATGTAGACTTGTTTGAAAAAAAAACTTGCAGTTTGGCACACACAGTTTTAAACGTATAGCCTATTGAAAGTTATGGTCCTTTCTTGTAAGTAATATTTTTATGTAACTAATCACAAATTGCTTCAAGCAGCAGCCCGTATTTAATAGTTAATCCAGAAAGTCAAAGAATGCGCGCACATCAGTGGCACAGGTGCTGGACCAAACATAAGATAACTGAAAAGAAAAGAAAGGTCCGCAACACTGTTAAATGCTCCCAAGGATTTAATAGTTACCCATTTCTCAGGTTGTCTGTTTCGCCTGTGTCTGTATGCATGACATTAGGGATAAAGTGTTTTTGGGAAGAAGTGTGTATCATTTTACTGATGTAATAGCACTGCACACAGAGACAGGTACACACACGTCCAAGTGTTCATTACACAGCCCAGGCTGAAAGAGCTGACTCCAGGGTCAGCTGGGCCCCCAAGCAAAACATTTTAAACAAAATTGTCACTACTGTAGAAAAGTGTGAGATGTTATTCACCATCTAGGAGCTTGGTGGCCCCCAAGCGGCTGTCTGCCTAGTCCAGTACCAAGATGTGCCTCTGCGATGCACACACTCTCTCTCACACAGACACACTCCTTCGGCATACATTATTATACGGGTCCATACACAAGTGTGACGTGTGTGCCCAAACACACACACACACACATACACACACACACACACACACACACACACACACACACACACACACACACACACGCGCGCGTACACATATGCAAAAGCATGCATGCGTGTGCTCACATACACACAGAGAAAAATAGAGATA
>NW_026946220.1:0-17659 GCF_034702125.1 Engraulis encrasicolus | reverse complement strand
GTCGTATGTCGAGTTCCAGCGCGTTTGCACGTCGTGAATTAATTTGTGATCTGGCAATGTCAGCAAGTCCTGTTTCGTTTTCAAGACGAAGGCGGCAGTAGTGCTGCGGTGGAAAAAAGTAACCACCTTTCTGACTCTCGCCAACAGTCGTGCGATTTGGGCATTGGATATTGCACTTTTGGCTGCCAGGTTGACGGTGTGCGCAAAGCAGGAAATCTGTGGCCCAAGTCCCTCCGTCAAACATACGGCATTCACAATGTTTTTGGCATTGTCCGTTGTAACAGGAATACTGCCGCTGCCCCTCTCCAACGTCCACTCCTCCACCACCTCTCTCAGCTTTTGGGACAGGAATTCGCTGGTGTGGCTCTCGTATATCGGGCGCGTTTGTAACACGCAGCTTCTTAACTCCCACTGGGGCGTAATGTGATGGGCGGTCACTGTTAGGTAACTTTCCGTGGACCTGGAAGTCCATCCATCTGTTGTCAGCGCTACCTGGCATGCCTCCGATAGCTCTTTAACTATATCCTGTCTTGTCTCTTCATATAGGTGTGGAATGACATTCGTGCCAAAGTATCTCCGAGTGGGCATCACATATCGCGGCTCCAACACCTTCAGCATGTTTCTGAAGCCTTCACCTTCCATCACGCTGTAGGGCTGCATATCCTTTGCGATGAATAAGCCAATGGCTTTTGAAATTGATTTGGCCTTGGCGGTGTCTGCAGCCAGAGGTTGTTTAAATGCCGCGCTAATGGTGAAGGGCTTTTTGGCAGGCGCTCCTCTCCTCCCCTCCACTACCAAACTTGGGTGATATCTGCGCACATGGCTGGCCATGTTTGAAGTGTTTGCATCAGCGTACGGAACATGCATTTTGCAATGCTTGCATATCGTTGCCGTTCGATCCACGTTTTTTTTGCTAGCATCATCATAAGTGACGCGGAATCCAAAATGGTCCCACACACCTGACTTAAATGACGAGGGTGCATCCTCCATGTCCGGCCTAGGCGGCCCGCCTTCCTCACTTCCACTTGCCATGTTTGTACACGCCGCTCCTCCTTGCTTTAGTTTCGCTTCTTTGGCGCGAATGATAACCACGTGGTAACATACGGGCTACAATGCGCACGTCGAACGTCTGGTCACAAAAAAACTTAAACCGTGGACACCGTACGGTTTACACATGCCCCGTGCCGTGAGAAGCAAACCGTACGGTTCGGTTTGTCCACATAAACCGTTCCACCCCTAGCTAACATAGAACCAAACTTAACCTTTTTAAAGATATAGACAACACCTTCTTAAAAGTAGAGCCCAACCAGTGGGATTTATTTAACAATCACAGACATTAAACATGAATCAAAACTGTCCACATCATCAAACAAAGCGAATCCCATGGCTGGAGAGGCAACAGCCATTATCTCAGTAAGAGAGCCTCTGAAGTGCAGAAAGATTGGGGAGCCTTTTAAACCGGTCTTGACTGGAGGCGCAGGTGCATCTCGTTAGGCCACTCCACATGCTTGCTTCATCTCATTGGAGTAACAGAGAACAAGGCAACGAGACATGCATGCAGCCGTAACAATCTGTCCCTGTAAATATATTGTATCTTTATATATCACTTCGTTAAGATCATGTGGTGTTCTTTCTGATCACTGATTCACAATCTTTAATCATATTTTATCCATTCTTTAGGAAAAAGAGTACTTTGTTTTTGTTTTTTATCAATTGTACATTTTGGTTATTGAAATTAAGTGGAGTCGATAGGATAGGATAGGATAGGATACTTTTTTATTCAATATCTTTTCAGGAAATATGTACAGATCATTATTTTTAACATTGATATTGAAAGGTGAAAAACCCCAAAAAGCCGCTCTTGGCTGCTTGTCACGGGGAAAACCAAAGAGACAAAATACAGAGAATAAAGAAAAAGACTAATACTAAAAGAAAAACAGAGTAAAAGAAGAGAAAAGAAAGAAGAAAAAAGAAAAGAAAAGTTATGAGTTTGAACTAAAAAACGACATTTAGATCAGCACTCCATGTGACTTGGCCTCACACAAATCCCACCTCACTCACGCAACCCCCCCACCCCCAACAGTCACAATGTGATATAGGTGACCCCCCCCTTCCCCCCTCCCCCCACACACACCTCACACAGACAGGTTGAAGGGCTATGTGTTTCGCTTACGAGTTACAGTTCATTTTACAGGGTGGGCCTTTTCCATATCTCAAGGCAATTTGCATCTATGGGGTATATTTACACAATAGCATTTTTTTCATTTCTCTTTTAATTTTTTTTAGTGATTCACACAACTTCACCTCTTCCTCTAGTTGGTTCCATATTTGGAAACCCCTGCAGGCAACACTAAGACCTGTGGTTTTTAGTTTTCTTTTCTTACCCCAGTAAAGCCTTTTTTCTCTGGTGCCATACCGGTGCAGGGGTCTACAGACAGGGATGAGTTCACATAAGCAGTGGTTGAGTTTATTTATGACTCGATGAATTGTGACAGCATTGAGAAAGGTGTTTAGATCCTCAAGTTTCAGTATTCTGGCTGCTTTAAAAAGGGGTGCTGTATGACTTCTTGAATGTGACCAGAAGATGGTTCGGATAACTTTCTTTTGTAGGCATTGAAGTTTGTGTAGGTAGCTTGGGTAGGTGTTACACCATATAATATTGCAGTAATGTAGATGTGGTTCAAAGAGTGATCTGTAAAGGATGAGTAGTGCTGAGCTTGGTAGGTGATATCGTAGTTTGTAGAACAAGCCAGAGTACATGGATAGCTTTTTTGTCAGTAGATCAGTGTGGTGTTTAAAGTTTAGTTTTTCGTCTATGTGAATCCCAAGGAATTTTGTGTGTTCTACTCTATTTATATTGTGGCCGTCAATGTTCAGGCATACGTTTTCTGTTTGTTTTCTGTTTTTATTTGATCTAAATATTATGAAGTTGGTTTTTTTGGTGTTTAATGATAGTTTGTTACATTTCAGCCATATATTAACTTTTTCAATCTCTGTGTTTGTTATTGTTTCTAGCTCTGATGGGTCATGGTGTGAATGAAGGAGGTTTGTATCGTCTGCAAATAGTACTTTCTTGAGGGTGTCTGTGCAGTTGGTGAAGTCATTCATATATATTATGTATAGTAATGGTCCCAGTATGGATCCTTGTGGAACCCCATGTTTTGTGATTTGTTCAGTGGAGTTAGATCCTTTTATACTCACATACTGCTTTCTCCCATACAAGTAGCTATTGAACCATTTCAACGCGATTCCTCTAATGCCATAGAAGCTGAGTTTGTCCAGTAGTATGTTAAGATTTATTGTGTCAAATGCTTTTGATAGGTCTAAGAAGACACCGATTGCAATTTCCCCTTTTTCAAATGCGTCATTTACTTTTTCTATCAGGTCTAGTACAGCCATGTCTGTGGTTCTATTTTTTCTGAAGCCATATTGTGATGTGTCCAGGATATTGTACTTTTCTATGTATTTATATAATCTAGTGTGCACTATTTTTTCATATATTTTTGAGAGGGAGGGTAGTATGGAAATTGGTCTGTAGTTATTTAGATCGTTGTTGTCTCCAGATTTGTGTATAGGTGTAATTTTAGCTATTTTAGCCTGTTTAGGAACAGATCCCCAGGATAGTGACAGATTGATGCAATGCGCTAATGGACCAGCAATTTCATTGGCTATGGCTTTGAGTGTGGTGTTACATATACCGTCGGTGCCTGAGGAACGTGAGCTTTTTGTGCGTCTGATTGTTTCATACACTTCCATACTGTTTGTTGGCATAATGTAGAAAGACTGTTTTTTAGGAAGTGTCTGTACGTGAAATGTGATGGATTATTGATGACCTGTGCAAGATTTTCTCCAGTGGAAATGAAGTGTGTGTTGAGTACCTCTGCCAGGCCTGTATCATCAGATGTTGAATTTCCAAGGAGCAGTGAGGCATCTGGTAATACAGATTTTTTCGGGCCTTTACCCAGCACTCTGTTTAGCACCTGCCATGTTTTTTTAACATCACCTTGTGTTTTGTTTAATAGTTCTGTGTAGTGTTTTTGTTTGGCCTTTCTGATTGTATGTGTAAGTTTATTTCTGTATTGGGTAAATTTTGCTTTATTTTCTTCAGTTGGATTTTTTATGTACTTTTTGTATAAATTATTTTTGTTGGTAATCAGTTTTTTTATGTCTTTTGTGATCCATGAGTTTATGCGATTAGTGTCCTTGATAGTTTTGTCAGGTATTGCACTGTGTACAGAGTCTTGTATCTCTTTAACTAATATATCATAAGCCATGTCTGGGTCGTGGCATCTGTAGACATGGGTCCAATCTTTTTGTTGGAGGTGTGTGCGTAAATTTGTTAGTGTATTCATATTTAATATTTTCATCTTTGTATTTTCAGTACTGGATTTTAGGTTATTGGTGAGTTTCATGAAGAGAACTATGGGAAAGTGGTCTGAGATTCCTGATAGTATTACACCAGACTTGACTTTTTCTTACTCAATGTGTGTAATGAAGTTGTCAATGATGGTTTTGCTTCTATTGGTTACTCTTGTATATGTGTTGATTGCAGCTGAGAAATTGAAAGAGTGTATGGTATTCATGAAGTCATTTTTGGTTTTGTCATTTTTTGCAATGTCAATGTTGAAGTCGCCAAGCATTACACATCGCTTCTTTTTCATAGAAATGTGATGTAGTGTATCCTCAAGTTTTTGTCTGAAAATCTCAGGGTTAAAACTAGGTGGCCTGTATATAATACCTATAGGGTCATTCCACGCCAAATCTCCGAATCATCCCGCACGACCATCTCAGAATTGGCAGAAAAAAATCAAGGAGGTTCACAAACGTCCCAATAGGAAAAGTGCAAAATTATAGCTCTCAACTCCTCATAGTTTTGTCATGATTTTTTTTTTGTCAGGTACCCCCCTGACTTGTTTGGAACAGAGTTCTCAGACAGCCCACTTTCAGATTGACGTATCCAAAAAACTGCTTTAAGTAGGTCCTTACAAATTTCAAGGGGCAACATTTGGAACATGTACTTGTGAAATGTGGATTTTCACACATCCTCTTGTCATTTACCACCGTTTTCTGGGGGCTTAAAGTTGCTTGAAAAATTCTCACCTTTGAATTTGTGGGCATCTTTGAAGGACTGTGGTAAGCACAGTTTTAAAGACAGAGGTTTGATATGGACAATGTATGTTCCCAACCATTCTGTGCATGTTGTGTTGAAAGACTGATCTTCTGCGATGAACAGTTTAGAAGATATGAAGTCTTTAAAATGGAAAAACTGAAACTTGGTGCCATCTTTGCCATGTTATAAAAAAAATGTCACGACTCACCACCGTATTATCAACAGTTTTGGAAAGATTAGATGTCTGTTCTTAACATATCCAAAAACTGGGATGGTATTCTGCCTCATTTGGTCACAACGATTTTTTAAAACCCACTGTTGTGTGACTTCCACAGCTCCTATGAAAAACTGATATTAGTGGCATCTTCGCCATGTTATACAAAAGAAATGACAGAACTCACCACTATGACATTTACAGTTTTAGAAAGACTCAATGTCTGTTTTTAACATATCCAAAAACTGGGGTGGTGCTCTGTCTCATTTTTTAAGAATGGACTTGTAAAAACGGCTGTGTGACATCTGCAGCTTGCTGCTCTATTGAAGTGGGGCCCCTGCTCTGATCTTTGCAGGCTACATGGGGGCCCTATCTACCAGTATTTGCCATGAGGCCCTATGTGCAATTGTTCTGCCACTGTGAATGACTTGAGCAATTTGAGTCAGACATTTTTGATACAAGATATTTGACTTGAGCATTTTCGACACACTCAATATAATACAGCAAAAAAGTAAAAGTGACTGTTGACGAAGTTTTTTTCAGCTTTTTCTGTAACTACATAAAGTGATGAAATGTTGAATCACTGAAACATCCCCGTAGATCTTGAAAAAAGTACATCCTGATTATCACCACATCTCAATGCTTTTTATTACAATTCATAACAATCTTTAATAACTTGTTTACCAACTTTGATGCATTTCTGAGGTCTGCTGTGGATTATTTTGGATTGAGTGTGAAATATTACCTTTCATCACGTGATTGTTCTTTCTATATTTGATTTGTGTTTCACTCCATGTATACATGTACGTCCATTAGTGCAAACTCATCAGGATTAATGTAGAACATCAAACATTAATGCTTGTATTGCTCAGCTCCATGAAAGAGTTGACCCTTGATGATCATTCAGTCAGTATTGCAGTAGTCTAGCACCATGCTCAGGGTAGCTCGGTCATGGTGATTGGAGGGGCAGGACAGCTGTTTAGTCAGGTTACCTCCTTACGAACAGTCTCCTCCTTTTGTATCATCACTGTTTTTTTCTCTGCTCCATGATAATAAAAGTGTCCCACCCCCCCCAAAAAAAAACCATGACAAAGGTGACCTGTTCATAGAACTTGGCCCCGCCCCAGTCCTAACCATGACCGAGAAACCTAGCGCATTGTATTGGTTCATGGCAAAGGTCTGTGTGTTGATTAATTTGATAAGCACCTCTATAAACAAAGCAAAGTTGCAGAAGTGATGCGATATGTGAAAAATATCAAAGTAAAATATCTTTACAACTAAAATGAATTTGATTAAAAAATCATATGCTGAAATAAAGTTTGGCAAACATCCTGTATCAAGACTATGTGTTAACAATGCAACTTTACCAATCAGAATGATTCAATTAATTTATCACTACTGCAATTCAAGACTTACTTTACGGTATAATAGCAAAATGTTAACTCCTACAGTGTTGAGGTTTAAACACATGGCCATAACCTTTAATTCACGAACATTTAGTTACCAAAAAAATGTGTTACCTAAAAGCTAAAAGAAAAATAATAATGGTATATAAATCACTCAACTGTTTCTTATTGTGTGCTTCAAAAATACTCAAGTCACATTTCTTGTATCAAAAATGCCCAAGTCAAACTGCCTGTCATTCACAGTGTCAGCCCAAATAGATTGGCACCCAAAAGTCTGCAAAGGTCATGATTATGGCCCCTACCACAAATTCAGGAGGGCCCTGGACAAATGCCCTGCTTGTCCCCCTATAGCTCCGCCCCTGGTAATTCATGTGACTTAGGCATTTTCACAGGAGCTGCTGATGTAACAGCAAAGAGTTTTTCAAGAGTCATTACAAGACATTGATGCAGAACACCATCCCAGTTTTTGGATATGTTACAAACAGACATCCTATCTTTCCAAAACTGTTCAGTTCATTGGGGTGATTGCTGTCATTGTTTTGGTATAGCATGGCAAAGTTGCCCCCCAATATCAGGTTTTCATAGGAGCAGTGGAAGTCACACAACAGTGGGTTTTTAAAAAATCATTGTGACCAAATGAGGCAGAATACCATCCCAGTTTTTGGATATCTTAAGAACAGATATCTAATCTTTCCTAAACTGTTGATAATATGGTGGTGAGTTGTGACATTTTTTTTAAAATAACGTGGCAAAGATGGCACCAAGTTTCAGTTTTTCCATTTTAAAGACTTCATATCTTCTAAACTGTTCATCGCAGAAGATCAGTCTTTCAACACAACATGCACAGAATGGTTGGGAACATACATTGTCCATATCACACCTCTGTCTTTAAAACTGCACTTACCACAGTCCTTCAAAGATGCCCACAAATTCAAAGGTGAGAATTTTTCAAGCAACTTTAAGCCCCCAGAAAACGGTGGTAAATGACAAGAGGATGTGTGAAAATCCACATTTCACAAGTACATGTTCCAAATGTTACCCCTTGAAATTCATAAGGACCTACTTAAAGGCCAACTTCCGATAAAACTCAGTTTTACTCACTCCTTTCGAAGATCGGACGGTCACCCCAAGTTAAACTCACTTGCAAGGCTCTCATAGCGGTGCGTCAACTCTCCTGGCTGTGTTTCCCGGTGTTTCCCAATTTACATAAATAATGCAGAGAAACGAGCGAATCACGAAAGCCTTTCTGTGTTTCGTCACGTCGAAAGAAGGCGTTGCCCACAAAGGTTTATATCGACCCATTTATCTAAAAACATGTCGAGTAATTTTTTTCTGCTTGTTTTCAAAACAAGCAACGTCTGGTGGCCCGAAACATAGCTTAGCTTAGCTATCAGCTGGTTTCTACTCTCAGGTACACACACAGCACAAAGCCTCATACATAAAGTCAACTCACTCTGGTTGCTCCGTGCCTGCAGCAAGCCTAGGGGTCGCTGTCTAAAGAGCACAGCCCTCAATGGAGCCTGCACGCCTCCGCTGGCGCCCCTATAGTGCAGTACCACCAGGGGAAGTGGCGACTCTGTTTGCCATTACATTCACTCCAAGGACTGGAGGACTGAGCCAATCAGAGACGCGTTTCTTCGATAGCAGGAGGAGTGAGCCAATCAGAGACGCATTTCCACGAGAAACACGGAACACTCTCTCGTTTCTCCACAAGCCACCTTGCCAGCTTGCAAAAACGTCTTGAAACAAAGCAACCAGCGCGTTTTTTAAAACAGGACCAACGCGTAACACATTCAATAACATTGGGGAACACGGCAGTATTAATGAAATAACGTTGAGAGGCGATCTTTAAAGTAGTTTTTTAGATACAACACTCTGAAAGTGGGCTCTCTGAGAAGTCTGTTCCAAACGAGTCAGGGGGGTACCTGACAAAAACATTTTTAATGACAAAACTATGAGGAGTTGAGAGCTATAATTTTGCACTTTTCCTATTGGGACGTTTGTGAACCTCCTTGATTTTTTTCTGCCAATTCTGAGATGGTCGTGCGGGATGATTCGGAGATTTGGCGTGGAATGACCCTATAATAAGGTTTTCCAACTTTGAGGTTTTTATTTCTATAAAGAGAGAGTCAGAGTAGCCATCATTAATAGTTAAGTCTTCACAAACATTTGCAGTGTATTTAGCATTTAAATATAGACATACTCCCCCCCCCCCACTAGAGTGCACTCTGTTTTTGACCATTAGGTTGTAGTCGCCTATGTTTAAGCACCCTAAGTGGGAGTTTTCATGGAGCCAAGTCTCACTACATCCCACTATATCAAAGGGGTTTGAGGTGGATAAAAGAGCCTCCAGTTCATTATGGTGTTTGTTCAGGCTTCTGATATTTATGTGGAAAAAGGAAAAGTGTGTGGAGTTGTTCTTTATTTGGTCCATGGTGTATGTTTTGCAGTGTATGTGTTCGCCCATATCCAGATGTTCGTCCTCGGCTATGTCATTAGGTCCCATTCCTGTTTTGGTCTCGATCCATAGTGTTTTTTGCCCGTTGATGTGTAGAAATGGAAGTGGTCCATCTTCCTGTTCCTTTTGCCCCCAGTGTCCTGTCCTGCTGTGTCACCCCAATCCCTAGCCACCCTGCACCACCCCCCTTCTCCCAAGGCACACGTGTAACCCCCCCCCCTCCTTCCCGACACATGTATGCATGCATGTCCATAATGCATAGAAGCGCGCACACACACGCACACACACACACACACACACACACGCAAGGTAATGGGAAAATTGAAATAGAAAAGACAGAGGATAAGAGAGAGAGAGAGAGAGAGAGAGAGAGAGAGAGAGAGAGAGAGAGAGAGAAAAGAAAATCCACATGAAACACATATTGACACAGACAAGAAACGAATGGGAAAAATAAAATGGAAAAAAGACAAACATTTAAACACAGACAACATATGAATGTGACAAACATAGAGCAAGTAGGGGCACATAGACAAAACATCTATCATGTGTCTCTCTTATGTACGTAGAGGAGAGAGAGAGAGAGAGAGAGAGAGAGAGAGAGAGAGAGAGAGAGAGAGAGAGAGAGAGAGAGAGCGAGAGAGCGAGAGCTCGTCAGTTAGTCTGAAATACAGACTCAAAGATAAAGCTCGTTGTAGCTTATTAGAGACGAGAGTAAACAGCTCGGTCCATGGAATATGTTGCTGGCGCTTGTTTACGGGTTGTCAGTTGGCTCGCACAGCCATGTCATGATTTTGCGGTCGCGATATAGTTCTCCTTCGACATATAATTTATCCACTGATATTGTAGCGTGCTGTCCTTTGGCACGGAAGTCCTTCATAATTGGAACTAGTAATTTTCGGCGTCGGTTTATTTCCTTGGGAAATTGGTCGTTCATTCCAAACGCAGTACCTTTTAGGAGTTTTCCTTTGCTTTTTATGAGTTCTTTTTGTTTGTAGTGTTCGAATTTTGCTATTATCGGGGGAGGAAGGTGTTGTTGGTTTTTGGGGGGCGGGATACGGTGAACTCGATGGAAAGTTATTTGTTCAACAGTGTCTTTGGAGAGTTGCAGTGATCTTTCCATGAACTGTTTCAGGATCTGTTCAGGGTTATCAGGGTTTTGTCGGGGGAGGCCGGAGAATATTAGGTCCCATTCCTGTTTTGGTCTCGATCCATAGTGTTTTTTGCCCGTTGATGTGTAGAAATGGAAGTGGTCCATCTTCCTGTTCCTTTTGCCCCCAGTG
Organism: Engraulis encrasicolus; assembly: GCF_034702125.1. NCBI lineage: Eukaryota > Metazoa > Chordata > Actinopteri > Clupeiformes > Engraulidae > Engraulis > Engraulis encrasicolus. The sequence goes on along the minus strand of NW_026946220.1, from coordinate 7,191 downwards.
TCCTGTCCTGCTGTGTCACCCCAATCCCTAGCCACCCTGCACCACCCCCCTTCTCCCAAGGCACACGTGTAACCCCCCCCCCTCCTTCCCGACACATGTATGCATGCATGTCCATAATGCATAGAAGCGCGCACACACACGCACACACACACACACACACACACACGCAAGGTAATGGGAAAATTGAAATAGAAAAGACAGAGGATAAGAGAGAGAGAGAGAGAGAGAGAGAGAGAGAGAGAGAGAGAGAGAGAGAAAAGAAAATCCACATGAAACACATATTGACACAGACAAGAAACGAATGGGAAAAATAAAATGGAAAAAAGACAAACATTTAAACACAGACAACATATGAATGTGACAAACATAGAGCAAGTAGGGGCACATAGACAAAACATCTATCATGTGTCTCTCTTATGTACGTAGAGGAGAGAGAGAGAGAGAGAGAGAGAGAGAAAGAGAGAGAGAGAGAGAGAGAGAGAGAGAGAGAGAGAGAGAGAGAGAGCTCGTCAGTAAGTCTGAAATACAGATAAAGCTCGTTGTAGCTTATTAGAGACGAGAGTAAACAGCTCGGTGTTGCTGGCGCTTGTTTACGGGTTGTCAGTTGGCTCGCACAGCCATGTCATGATTTTGCGGTCGCGATATAGTTCTCCTTCGACATATAATTTATCCACTGATATTGTAGCGTGCTGTCCTTTGGCACGGAAGTCCTTCATAATTGGAACTAGTAATTTTCGGCGTCGGTTTATTTCCTTGGGAAATTGGTCGTTCATTCCAAACGCAGTACCTTTTAGGAGTTTTCCTTTGCTTTTTATGAGTTCTTTTTGTTTGTAGTGTTCGAATTTTGCTATTATCGGGGGAGGAAGGTTTGGTTGGTTTTTGGGGAGCGGGATACGGTGAACTCGATGGAAAGTTATTTGTTCAACAGTGTCTTTGGAGAGTTGCAGTGATGTTTCCATGAACTGTTTCAGGATCTGTTCAGGGTTATCAGGGTTTTGTCGGGGGATGCCGGAGAATATTAGGTTTTCGCGCATGCTGCGATACTGTATGTCGAGTAACGTGGCTTCAGTTACTTTGTTTTCGTCAGTGAGATGCTTTACTTGCGCGGAAAGCGTTTTTACAGTCTCTTTAAGTTCGGAGTTCTCTTGCACAAGCGTGTCGATCTGGGACTGGGAAAATTGCAGACTGGCTTTAAGCTCTCTGATATCGTCTCGAAGGAGTTCAAGAACTGATAATTTCGCGTTGATTGATTCTAACAGACTGACCTCGATTGTAGTTTCCAGTCCATCCTCACTTTGTGTCGATCCGTCTTGCCTCCCTCTCTTCCTGTCTTGTGTTGACATGATGTCCGGGTTATAGAAATATTGATCAATGAATGCAAGTAGGTGATCCAGCCTAAGGGTTGATGATATCCAATATAATCCCCGGTATGGAAAATTTCACCAAGTTTGTTTTGGTTGAAGTTTCGTCTAGTGCGCCGCCATGTCGGATCTCACTCCATGTCTCGCGATAGACTCAGCAGTCCGTCATCCCACTCCCCAGCTGATTAAACTTGTATGGTTGTTATTTGCTTCATTCAGTTATGGCATAAAAAGCAAGGAAAGGAACTCACACACTGGTAGACAATGCACTTCTTTTTTTATTGTTTTGCATACAGGCGATAAAAGTGCTACCCACAAGTGCAAACGTTTTCGGCTACCAGAACTTTCTCAGTGCAGAGTGAGAGGGAGAGATATTTGAGGGTGCTCCGGGCTTGTTGGGCTTACTGGTTAAGTGGGGAAAGGAGTGCTAAGGGCCCACAAAATAGATTGCAAAACAATCAGTATAGCAAAACAAGATAAGAATTTGGAATAGCTAATATAATAATAAACCAAAAATAAGTTTAATAATATTCCCATTAGTGTGTGTGTGTGTGTGTGTGTGTGTGTGTGTGTGTGTGTGTGTGTGTGTGTGTGTGTGTGTGTGTGTGTGTGTGTGTGTGTGTGTGTGTGTGTGTGTGATGTGTCTGGTAGATGTGAAGGTGTCAAGATGTGGATCCTACTCATTGTTTTCAACCATAGTGCAAATCACTCTCTGTTCCCGCACCTTCATTCCTTTGCTTTCTACAGCAGCGTTTAATACGTAGGCCTAGTAGTACCAACAAAACGGCAGCAAAGGCAACAGCAAAGGCAACAGCACAGGACAATGCTATGGTGAACTTCTCCCTCTCTTGCTCTCTTATTTCTTTCTCAATTCGGACATGATTTTCTAGCACTCTGATATCACATTTTCTCTCCTCTTCTTTGCTAATGACTTGCGCTCTCTCTGCTTGTTTCTCTTCCTCTTCTTCTCTGATTTTTTGTATTTCGGCATCTCGTTTTTCCTCCTCTTCCTGTCTGATATCTTGTTCTCTTGCTTGCTGTTTGTCCTTCTCTTTACGTAGGGTATCTTGGCACGTGTTGTCTGCTTGTTTCCTGACTAGCCTTTTCATTTCATCACATGACCTCCTAGCCTCTTCTTTGATGTTTTGCGCCATCTCTAACCTTTTCATTTCCTCTTCCTTTCTTATTTTTTCAATCACCTTCTTCCTCTCTTTGCTCTCAGTGTCATTTAGGTCCACATACAAACTTCTGGCATAACTGTAACCTGTTTGTCGTTGAAGAAGATCATCTATGTCGACCAGTAGAGCTAAATGTTCATTTTTGCTGTAGCCCATTATGTGATGCATTACCCCATGGCTGCTAATGTTGCCCCAAAAGCCGGAACTTTTAACAGATTCAAGGTCATCTACAGTTGGAAACACAACAATGGTGAATTGCAAAGCTAACACACTTGGCCTTTTCTGGGCCCACTGTGAAATGAATGTTTCATCTCTGACTGATTTTGCCTCAACTATCCACAAGAACACATTGGGCCGTAAGTGGGATGCTCTGGCACACATTTCAGCTATTTCAGAAATAGTACCCGTTTGTGCAGTGTCAGTAACTGTGATGTGTCTCTGGCCAATGACTGCAGTCTTTGTCTGACATTGATGAGATCCAGCACTTGTTGGCTCCGTCATAAAGGCCTCTCTTCCCAAGAGTACATTCCCCACAGTCCTCCTCGATGCTACATTGCTACCCAGCAACATCACACATAGATTAGGTTCTGCCACAGGATCTGCAAAGAGAGTGTACATGTCAAAATGAGACTGTTTACAATAGACAAAGACTACTGTTCTCCATCATGAAGGCATATGTTCCCAACATTTCCCATACTCCTACATGAGGCTGCATTGTTACCTGGCAACATTACACTCTGATTAGGCTTGCCCTCTGCATCTGTAAAAAGAACACACTTCAGAATGAGGTCATGGGTCATGGGTATTGGGAGTGACCGCAGCACACAATAGATGTAAATTCATATTCGGTTTAGATAGAAACAACAGATTGGTTCACGAGTTTGTCCTCAAGTGCTTGGTGTACAGTTTGCATGTTAGCTGGCCTCGGTCCTGGGATGCTTTAAACTGAGCTCATGCGGGAGGAGATCCGCTTCCCCCCTATGTGTATTATAAAGGAAGTGTAAGTGGGTGTTCTATTGGAACGGTAGCCTGGTGAACCAGCGCCACCTGCTGGACGGCAAAATGTTTTGTCTACGGGTGGGTCTGGCCTCGCATAATGATTCAATGAAGCCAGAATGCCATGAATCTGGCAAACCAATTACAACGCAAAGATGTGTTTTGAATCAAAGCGGGCAGGGTTTTGAGGGAAGGTTGTTCTCATCAACAATCTTCGGATGTATTATGCATCTAGGCCAGACTAAATTAGACATCCACAGTTAGTCTGGTTTATCAGGCTATTGGAATGGTGGAGTATGGGTAGGTGGTGGGATAATTCGGAAAGCCTTCGCGCATGACAGGTGAAAGAGGGAAGGAGGGATTTACAGTTTTTCTCAATAGGTTTTGTACATTTCTCACAACAGAATAATAATTCTCAAAAGTCTTTGTTCAATTGTCACTTCCTGCCGTTACCTGTGCACATGATAAAATCATTTTCTCATAGTTTTCAGCATATAGCAAATGCTTTTGTCCACCATGCCATGGTTGTGTACAATTCTCAGTGTTTTCGTACGTTATCAATTGCTTTTGTCATATCACTCAAAAACCTTTGTCACTGAATGCATGAAACTATCTCACCCCCCCCAAAACATTTAGGCCCTAGGTCATAGTTTAAGTCTTGACATGCAAAATGATTTACCAAGCTGTCATAATGTGTTACAGTATTTCTCAATTGGTTTTGTACATTTCTCAAATCTCTCTCGCAATTTGCAAAACATAATATTCATTCTCACAACAGCTTTAACAAATGGCAAAATACTGTGGATGACCTGCAAAACCGAGTCTCTTGCTCAAAACCCTCATTTTTCTTTGAAAACCAAGCTTTTGTGTCAATGAACGTGTCAGTGCCAGCAGAATGGTTAGTCATTGTGTCATAGTGTATGGACAAGCTAGTCAAATCAATTTCTCATGTTGTCAATTGAATAGTACACTCTTGAGGATCTTTTCTGAAGTGAAATGTTGTTTAGATTGGAAGGGAAATGTTGTAAATTCAGTTTTATACTACATTGATCAGATAAGATTGAGATAGTGTCATGCATTCAGTGACAAAGCTTTTTGAGTGATATGACAAAAGCCATTGATAATGTACGAAATCAATTTCAGAATTGTACACAGCCATGGTGGCATGGTGGACGAGAGCATTTGCTATATGCCGAAAACAATGAGAAACTGATTTGACCATGTGCACAGGTAACACCAGGAAGTCACAATTGAACAAAGACTTTTGAGAATAATTATTATGTTGTGAGAAATGTACAAAACCAATTGAGAAAAACTGTAAGCCCTGTAAAATTTCCATTGGATTTGAATTGTTTACACGCATAACAGACTGAAAAACTGACAGTCAGACAGACAGACAGGCAGGTAGGAACACATACAGACAGACAGACAGACAGACAGACAGGCAGACATAGATAGATAGATAGATAGATAGATAGATAGATAGATAGATAGATAGATAGATAGATAGATAGATAGATAGATAGATAGATAGATGGATAGATGGATGGATGGATGGATGGATGGATGGATGGATGGATGGATGGATGGATGTTTGCTTTACCTTTGGAATGTGTCAAACTAAGAAATCTAGTAATGGATGTCAGTAGCAAAAGGAGGACCATAACAGCCAATGTGGACACAAGGACCCATGTTGTTTTACAGGTACCTTGAGAGTCATGTGATGGACCTGAACATAATGACAGTAATTGCATTCTTGTGTTAGACAAAACCTCCCTGTAAATGTGTAATGTGACATACGTACAGTACGCAAATACTACACGATCATAAGTAAAATCTTTGTGATGGCATTAGATTGAACATTGAACTGGGTGTTGAGAACACAGAACAACTACTGTATGTGTCCTTTATGAGTTTTTCACTATTAGTGCTCATACCCTCTCAGTTATATGAAGCGATTGATCGAGGCTTTAATAGCTATTGGATTATTCAAGTGAAAAAAACAAGCAATATTCATAATCACTGTATTCTGTAATCGATTTATGAGAAATACATTTACCATTTTTTAGCTAATAAATCCTAAACCTCTTTCAAATAGACTTAAGACTAACTAAAGCACAATTGGTTCCACAGCCAAAGTTGTCTATATGAGTTAATCAAAATGGCAGTCATAGGACACGAGGATCCACCCACTCACATATAGACGGTTTCATGGAACGTTTGCCTGCTGCTTGGTGACATGATCTGGCCCGAAGTAAAAAATTGTTCTGCGGTAGGGTGCAACTTCACCTCTGGTACCAATCCAATGACAAACGTGATGTGGACAATGTAGGCCTACATGATGCCCAGTCTCCACATCTTACAACCAGACCTAGTTGCCACTGCCGCTAATTGCTTATTTGTCGTTCTACACCTGGCAACACAATCCGGCGTGTTGCGCTGCCACTGGACTAGCGAGTGGGACAGAAACGAAACAGACTGAAGACAGACACGGAAAACAAACGAATTTACTGATATTGTGTGCATATTGTCTATGAATTAAAGTCCAAATCCAACGTAGAAGGTATTTTGTACGGTAGTTTGTGTCATATTGCGATGTGTTTCGCTCCTATTTTGCCCCCAAATCATTTCAAACAAATATAGCAATGTAGCAATGTATCTTGTCTGCCCATTGCATTTGAAAGCTAGGCTACTTTAGCTTATAAGCAGTCTTAACAGCAGTGCTGCGCACACAGTTGGGAGGATGGTAATTAAATACAGTTAAGAATCAGATAATTGTTGTAGCCTGTTAACATAGCACCACATAGAATTGCCTTTTATATAACTTTGTGGTAGGCTAAATGAATTGAAATGTTTGTCATGATTCATCCATGCCATGTGTGTTCATCGGGTTTTACTCTCACTAGCCTCTAGCGCGTAACCAATTATTTTATTAGTTCAATCAACATCTTACATTGTGGTGACATTCCCTAGTAGAACAGCAACAACAGTGGAGTTGAAATGAAGTGTCAGAGACCTATGAACAGGGATCGAAATTAACTTTTTTCCTTTGTGTCCCGCAATGGTCCCGGATTCCACTTTGTATTGTCCCGAATGTAACCAGAAGTGTCCCCATTTTTTTCGCGCCTAAATAAGTGGTAAATTATGTCCACGTTCAATTTCATGTGTGACTATGTTTTTTTTTTTTTTGCAGTGCAACTGTGAATTCAGGTCTTTAAGAAAAAATGAGGGTGTGTTAAATCATGAACATCTGTGCCTTGTATAGAAAAATGCCTTGAGTAACCGTGCACATTTCGTTTTTCAAGAATATATGAGCATGGTGATATGAGGAAATCTGCATTCAATGACATTATATTTGTCAAACTGATTGCTTTATGCACCAATATAGCCTACCAATCATGTAGACTCTATTGCAGCCAGCCTGTTACTCTGTTGTAGCCTATTTAGCCTACAGAAAAAAACAGCTTTCATTTAGTCTACTACATATCAATAACAATTCAGTGTCTGTTTAGCTTTAGTTAAAAAGTGGCAATAGTCTAACCTAGTCTGACTTTGGCCACTGGTTGTGATGGGCATGCCGGTGGAAGATAGCCAGGCCGTGCCCTCCTAGTGATGCAACAGCTTCAGCCAGTCTCGAAGAGATGTGAAAGCGATGA
>NW_026946219.1:5000-17657 GCF_034702125.1 Engraulis encrasicolus | reverse complement strand
GGGGAAAAGGAGGGGCATAAAATAAATAAAGATTTTTCTTTGCAAAAGGGTGAATACCATTTGGAAATTTTTGGGGAAAATTACACTTTTGTAGGGGGCATTCCTTGCATTGATTAAAAAAGGGCATTTTAAAAAAAAAAAAAAAGGTTTAAAAAGTGTGGGTAAAACTTAACTTACACCACGTCATACTTTGACATAAGGGTTTCATAACTTTGCACAATGCAGAAAACATGTGTCTAAAAATTATGTCAAACTTTGCATGCCTTTGTCTTAAACATTTATGACATTGACAAAATCTAGACTTTTTTCATGACATATTATGACCTTTTATTCATACATAATGCCAGCGTTAAAAAGTGTAACCAAAGTATGTCCAAAAAATTTTGAATGGCAAGATTCACCCAAATGATGGGGACTTCTGAACAGTCTTTTCCAATAAAAAAAACCCAAAATTTTTGCAACAAACTCTTCAAATATAGTGCAATAATTTGTGGACGTAAAAGAAAGATTACTGTATAAAAATAAAAATAGAACAGATGAGTGAAAAGAAGAATATAAAATTGGGTCAATTTTAAAAGTAAAAAAAAAACAGGTAAAATGAAAACCACGCAAAATGACAGTTAAATCCATCTGATTTGAAAATAAAAAAAAAAAAATAAAGGTAAACAAACTGCCCGGGTGCAACCTGAGAAAATGAAAGGGTTTGGGAATTTGGGCCCAAACAGATGGACAAACCAGGGGGGTCCTAAAAGGAATGCGCCCCGGGCGCATCCTTTCATGTGGCCCCTCCCCAGGGGAAAATCCCCCCCAAAATAGAAAAACAAAAAACACTTATTAATATATTATTAAAAACAATGAAAATGCATTAACTTTTTATAATGTAACAGCCGATTTTTCACAATCCCTTTTTGGGGTGAATGTTTTCCGATAGGGGGGGGGTTTGCGAAGCCACCCCCTCTGGGGTGCCGCCAGGGCAACTCCCAGTCGGCCCGCCCCTGGACTACCCCAGGGACAAAGCAAGAGACCAACATATCGGCATATTAAATCACGCATGGACTGGGCGGTTGAAAGGGGAGAGGAAAAAGACGGGAAGGGGCATGCGATTGACGGGATCAATTGCTAATTATTAATTAGCCGTCAAGAAAGCCGAAAAAGAGCAACACAGTGACGCACCCCGGCCCCAAACTGGGGAAGTAAGGGGAAGAGGAGAGAAGGGAAGGGGGGAGGAAGAGGAGGAGGAGGGGAGTATTGTGATTCGCAAAGGCAGAGTGAATTACTGAGAAAGTTGTAGCAATAATTTTAAAGTAGCGGGGGAAGCTCTAAAGACTCAATTGAAAGGAGAACGCGAACACATACCCACGATCTAATCCGATCATCAAGGCAAGACATCAACAACACTAATAGGTTTCAAACGTTTAAGAAAAAAAAGTTTCCCCCCTGTTAACACCAATTTTCCCCAAAAAAAATTCCAAACATTTTAACCCCTTAGATACCTTTTGAGATAAAACGCTATATTTTTGGGCAAAGTAAAAAAAACAAGCTTAGCATTAGCCCATTAGTGTGGCCCCCCTCGATTTATTTTACGTACATACACAACTACCCACCCCCGCCGGGCAAATGGCCCATCTGGCTTTCTCACAACTTGGGCCCCAAGTCCCAAAAAAAAATTTTTAATTTCACCCTAGTAAAAAAAAAAAACCCAATCAGGGGCCCCAGGACCATTATCACATTCCATGGAGTTTCGGGCAGTGTGGGTGGAAAACCTGCCCTCTACAAGTTGGGGGGGGTTTTTTTTTTAAAACCTCATTTAGACAGGACATTTAAAGAGGGGACAGAATGAGGGGGAGAGAGATGGGTTTTCTGGCTCAAATAAATGCTTCAAACAGACAGAGGGGGGAAACACCTTGCATCAAACTTTGCAAAAATTGTGCACAAAACGCTTTTGGCATGAGGTTTACCAAATCACAAACATTAAAAGTGGTGACCAGAGCTCACCGCGTACTTTGTTATGATTTTTTAAGGTATACATTCACACTTTTTTTTTGTTTTTTGAGGGTTTTTTCAAGATATACCATAACAGTCTGCTAAAAAAGTCATTTGAATTTTAATTTGAATTCGGAATTAAATAAATTTAAAGGGGAGGTAACTCATACCTCTCTCACCCGCAGGGTTTCCCTTAGTTTCCCAGCGTTTATGGAGCAACATTTGGTTTCGCCCGGGCTTTTATTCCCCCCCCTCCCCGTCCAGCTTTATATAAAATTTTTGAAGAAAAATGTCTTTCCACTTTAATCCCCTATTTGACGCCCCTGGATGTGGGTGGTGTCGGGAAAGGGAAAGGTGAAACGCATCCCCAACCCCTTTGCCCCAACTCCGAAACTACGTGGGCCACGGCTGCAATACATTACACAAAAGCTGCGGTCACGGTGTGGGGGTTATGCTCTCCTCTCTTTCCATGCGCTGCTGCTGCTGGAAAGGATGCGTTGGTCTGCAGTGGTCACACACAGCGACCCGCCCGCGGACAGATCCGCCCCGGGCAGGGCAAAATTTGGCCTGCCAGGGGTTGGAACAAATGAAACCAAAGTACATGTTTCTATCGTGGCCAAAACATATTTGTTTTGAAAATTTCGTTTGGCCCTCAGTTCATCGATAATAATTTGACCTTGTGGAGAAACTGCTGTTTTGGGTTAAATGATACCAAGTTGTCACGGGTTGGGGGAAAAAATTTTGGGGGGAAGTTTGTGAAAAAGGGAAAATGAATCGCCCAAAAAAATAGCCATCAACTCAAATACATCCTTTTTTCTAGAGTGCTTTTTTTCACCGCCCAATGGCAAGTAGAATTTAAAATCCAAAAGCCAAACAAAACACTAAGAGTAAAATGGCTATTATTGGGTCTTTTCTACCAGCCAAACCCCCAGCTTTTGGGCCCGGGTTTTCTGGTGTAATTTAAAACCCCCTGCCTTAGTGATTCCGAAAATAGTAGCCGGCTATTATTTGGTATTTAACATATGCTGCTGTTTTGCTGTTGCTAAATCCGCGTTTCTTTTTTACAAAAGAAAAGGCCCTGCCTTGAAGGGGTCATACATACATATGCAAAAAGGGGGGAAGACAGAAGAGGAAATAGAACAGAAAACAGAGGACAGAGTGGAAAGTGCGATGAACCACAGTTACTATCACGCCCTGCCAGTGTGTGTGTGTGTTCGTGTGTGTGTTTTGTGTGTGTGGTGTAGTGTGTGTGTTTGTGTTTGGGGTGTTTCTGTAAAAGTAGTGTGGGGTGTCTGCAACTGTGGGGTGTTGTGTATTCCGCAACTGTGTGTGCGTCGTGTTCCGCAACTGTGTGATGTGTGTGGGGTGGTGTGTGTGGTGTGTCTGCAACGTGTGCATGCGGGGGGGTGTGTATGCGGTTTTTTCTTGTGTACTGTCTATCTCACCCTCCCCGGGATCTCGTCGGCGTAATCCCCGCGTCGTTGGCCCCGTTTCAGCCAGAGGGGTGGATCAGACGAGGTGGAGTTTTCAGCTCAGGAAAGGGCGTCCTTCCCCAACCCCGTGGTAGTAATCCCACAGCCATTTATCTGTGGACACACGGCCCCCAAGACGCAGTGTTTCTCTGAGTGTGTGTGGTGTGTGTGTGTGTGTGTGGTGGTGGTGTGTGTGTGTGTGGGTGTGTGTGTGTGTGTGAGTGGGTTGGGGCGACATTGCTGACACTTTTCCTCTCTCTGAAGAGCGTGCACCAATTCTGTTGGGCTGTGCGTGATCCTGTCGTCGGTGTGTGTGCGCCCCTCAGTCCGTCTCTTATTTGTGTCAAAGTAACCACCCCCCTCACCGCTAATTGCATTTTTTCATCCGACAATCCCCTCACACTCGGGTAGTCAAAGACTCGCCCTTTCCACACCAACTGACTGGGATGCGCAGACGGTTTTTGGGGTGTTGATTATAACGCCCAAAAGAGAAGAGAGAACAAGGGAAAAAAGAAAGGGGAAAAAAGATGAGGGAAGGGGGGGGGGGGGGGGGGGGAAAAAAGAAAATTTAAAGAATCGGATTGAAAGCTTTCCCGGACTCTCCTTCAGCTTTTTGAAAGGGGCCCGATCCATCTCGGTCTTGGGAGGGTGCTGGGCTGAACATGGGTGTGACATCCCATCAAGCCCTTCCCTTTTCCCGACCTCAACCTTGCTCTTATCCACACCCGCACGGTACATGCAATCACACACCACGCAAACCCCCCCCCCCCCCCCCCCCCCCCCCCCCCCCCCCCCCACCCCCCCCCCCCCCCCCCCCCCCCCCCCCAACACCCCCCCCAAAAGAAACCAAAAAACAGGGGAAAAAAACAAAAGCCACAAAAACCCACAACAACCCAAAACCCCCAAAACTAACATTCAGAAACAAAACGGACCAGGACTTTTAAAAAAAAAAAACCCCAAAAAAACAAAAGAGCGAGCACACACACATATTCAACACACACCACACAACACACACACCCCCACAACACCACCCCCCACACCCACACACAACACACACACCACACACAACACACACACACACACACACACACACAAACACACCCCACACACACACCACAACACCACACCACCCCACACCCCAAAACCACACAACAAACCCCCCCACAAAACGGCACAATCCCCAGCAGGAACAGGACTTACATACACAGCGGTTTATCACCACAGCGTGCGCTCTCCTCGCCTGCATTTACCGTGCCGTAGGGCTAACAGGCAGGGTTGGCAGCCGCCTTCATGACCCACAGGGGGGGGAAACCACCCCACAGGACAGGGCGGTAAACAGAGGGACACACAGGGGGGGGAGCAGGGGGGGAACACACACAGTAAACAGGCATTTTTTTAATTTCTGATTGCTATGTTTGTTTTGACCTAACAGGATAAGAGGAAAAAAACACACACACACACCACACCCACACAAAACACACACAACCCCCACACACACACACACACACACCACACACACCCAAAACAACACCACAACACACACTTGATAATGCCATCGACTTTTGACCCCGCAGGGGGACAGTTTACCTACAGGACGCACAGAGGGACAACAGGGTGGGGGAACGGGGGAAACACAATAGGCAGGTTTTTTTTTTAATTGTTTTTATTTTAAAGTTGCAATTTATGACCAAAATGAGCTGTGGGGATGAGGGAAACACCCCCCATCACTCACTCAACCCCCCAACCACCATTTACCTTTTCCCCCTCACTCACACACCCTCCTCACTCAATACTCACTATCACCCCAACCCCTTTACAAACACTCTCTCCCCCTCCCCTCTCCCCCTTCTCCCCCCCCTCCCTCCCCCCTCTTCTCCCCCCCCTCTCCCCCTCCCTCTCTCTCTCTCTCTCTCTCCCCCCAGGCCAAGCCTCAAACATCAGCCCGCTTGCGGCAGGGAAAGTGAGGCAAGAGAGGAGAGGAGTTGTCAGAGAAAGCGGCCCAAAGTCATTACTCAGAATAAAAAGATTTTTCTACAGTTCAAAGGGAGAAAACCACTGTAATGACTAAACCACAACAAAGACACAGAACATGTCGCCCCAAAACACACACACAACACACACAAACACACACACACAACACACACACACACACACACACACCAATCGCTGTGACCAATTATGTGCAGTCCCTATAATTAATAGATAGAATGTACGTCCAACCATTATGGGGGACTCACTTGTAGCATTTTTTTTGCGGCTAAAGGCACTACTCACAAACACAAAGGGGACACATCAAACACACGGGCGGATGGGCACAAATGCAGGGACGTGCCTGCCAGACACAGAAAACAGACCGACACACACACACCCAAAACAGCACGCACGACGCCCCCGCCCCCGCCCCCCTCGCTCACCACCCATCACTCACACACACACACACACATACACGCACCCCCAAAAAAAAACCACACACATACACGCACACATCAAATTTTTAATGGATTAATAAGCAGACCATCGTTGCTGTAGCCAGCTCTGGGGTTTCAAGGGGGTAAATGGGGTTTAAGTCTGCAGCCACAACTTTGAAGGGCAAATACTGAGAAGAAGAAAAAGAGAAGAATAAACAGATGGGGCGGGGGGAAAGCAAGGATGAAGGATAGAAGAAAGAAAAAGAAAGGACAGGAGGAAGCAGACAGACAAGGTGAAGAAATGGATGACATGTGAAGGGAAAAAGACAGGCACAGATAGAGAAAACAATAGGAAAGATAAAGAGGATGGGTGAGGGTATGGGTGATGGATCCCTGGCTGAAAATGGGGAGGGGGTAATGTAGAAGAGAAATAGAAAATAATAAATAAGGAGGGAAAAATTTTTGTTGAAAAAAAAATAAGATTTAAAAAAGACAGATATACTGTGTATGCGGAAAGATACGGATAAAAAATGGAGAGAGGAACAGAGCAACAGACAGCAGCAGTAGTCCCTCCACCTACATGGGGGGGCCCCTTTGAACTGGTGCTTGGCACGGACGCTGGCTTGGAGATTAGACTGATGGTCACACGAACACACACACGAACGCACGCACCGACGCACGCACATGCACACACACAACACCACACACACGGCCACAGAGCAGCACAGAGACTAGATTGATGAACCACACACATACACACAACCAGACAAATAAACCCCACACACACACACACACACACACAAATACAAACACACAACGAGACATACAGACAGAACCTCCCCTCTCTCACATGCACACACACCACACACACAACACACACACAAAACCACGTATCACGAGTAAGCACGCACGCACGCAGCACGCACGCACGCACGCACGCACAGCACACACACACCACACACACACACACACACACACACACACCTCGACTGATGAACTGTGAACCTTGGGGGAACAGCCCCCTTTCCAAGGCAGAGGAGTACAGGGACATGCCTATTCCCTCACACACATATGGCACACAAGATTAAACTGACACACACGCACGCACGCATGCACGCACGCAGGAAGCAGGACCACTTGGCCTCAGTCTGGCCAACCTCAAATCTTTCTTTCCTCTCTGCCTACATTTACAGATAAGCCTTCCTCTGTGTGGTATATGTGTGTCCGTGCGAGCCTGGTGTGTGGTGTGTGTGTGTGTGTGTGTGTGTGTGTTGTGTGTGTTGGGGTGTGTGTTGTGTGTGGGGTTGGTGTGTTGTGGTGTGTGTTTTGTGTGTGTGTGTGTGTGTGTTCTCCACGCCATTGGTGATGATGGACTAAAACAGCAAGGGAGAGGGGAAAAGACACAGAGTAAAAGATGAATGTATATGCAAGCAAGAAAGAAAGCAAGCAAGGACAAGACAAGAAATAAAGCAAGGAAGCAACCCGAAAAGGCCTGACAGGGGAAAGACATAATAGGGCCCCCCACAACCAATTACTGGGCCCCATGGACAAATGCCCTGCTCGCCCTCCCTATAGCTCCGCTCCTGCCTTCCCCACCTCTATCTACCCTCCATCTCAATCTTCAGTGTGTGCTTGGTGTAAACAGATATGTAGCTGCCTTCATCATGTAATGACTTAAAGACAGGCAGACAGACAGACAGACAGACAGACAGACAGACAGATAGATAGATAAGTAGAGAGTGAGAGACACTGACGGACAGAGAAAGAGAAACTTTGAGATGTTTCTAATTTCTGATTTTGATGTATACCATGGCAGCTCCCCCACCTCTATCTCCCCTCCATCTCTCCTTCAGAGTGTGCTCGGTGTGAACACATACTGTTTTGTCACATTTGAGGTAAAGACAGACAGGGAGGCAGGCAGGCAGGCAGACAGAGGCAGGCAGACAGACAGACAACAGACAGACAAGACAGACAGACAGACAACCAACAGAAAAGATAGACAGACAGACAGACAGACAGACAGACAGACACAAGATAGATAGGATAGAAAGATAGATAGGATAGAAAGATAGATAGGATAGACAGATAGATAGATAGATAGATAGATAAATAAATAGATAGATAGATAGATAGATAGATAGAGACACTGAAGGACAGAGAGAGAGAGACTTTGAGACAGAGTGAGAGCCGAAGAAATGTGACACACACACACAAACCTCGATCTCTAGCACATCTCTATCTCTCCTTCAGAGTGTGAACAGGCAGCTGCCTTCCGTCACCACCACGTTGGAAGTCAATGGTGTGGAGAGTGACACGAGAGCTGCCGGAGATCTGAAGTTCTGCCTGACCACACACGCTCTTAATCTAATTACAACAATCACACCAACCGCTGGGCCCATTTGCACAGTAATTCTACTGCCAACCGAGGTTCGTTTGCCATGGAACGCATGGGGCCCCCGCGTGTGTGGTGTGTACTGCGTGGGGTGTTTGGTGTATGTTTTGTGTTTTTGGTGTTCTGTGTGGTGGGTGTATGGTGTGTGCACGTGTGCGTCTGAGCCCCTGCGGAGGAGCAAACGTCAACCGGAAGCCCTGCAGATACAGGACAAAATGGTTAAAATGAGAAATTACACATACCAAAGCAGGCAATGACACCCCAAACCCTATCAGAGGGAAATCTGGTGTGTGGTGATTTTTGTGGTGTGTGGGGAGTGTGTGTGGTGTCAGCTTGCAGCTTGTTGGGCCCCCGCGGACCCGAAATAAGTCGCCCTAAAACCAGGCCAAGAACTCCCCGGACCCTGATTTTACAATCACCTACGTACCCCCCCAGAGCAAATGGGGTGGAAAAAAGGAGAAAAAGGAAAAAAGGAAAATTTTATTAAGTTTTGAAGGAAATAAATTTTAAAAAAATCACATTTAAAAAAACAACGCAGCCACATTTAGCCAATGTCTGTCAAACGCAACATTGGGTAGTTTGTTGTTGTTGTTGTTTTTTTAAACCTTTAGAACATGTTTCCAAAAATTGTTTCAGTGGTTCATCAACTTTCAACTTTTGCATGTTGTCTTTGTCACCTTTCATTGGACTATGGACACAATTCACTTCGTAGGCCTTGATCACTCTGTAGTTCCAATGGGCAGTCATGGGAAAGCGGTTAGGGCATCAGGCACCCCCCAAACCCACCTTGATAGCCCCAAAGGTTTGCTAGTTCGAACTCCCTACCCCGCCAGGGTTTGTTGGGCGGAGTAATTTAAACCAGAGCTCTCCCCCATCCTCCTTCATGACTGAGGTGAGTACCCTGAGCATGGGTTCGTCCCGCCGCACTGCTCCCCTTGGAGAGACGCAATTGAGGGCTGCCCTCTTGCAATCGGGTGAGGGCCATACATGGAATTTTGCTGTGTGCAGTGTGGTTAGTGATCACTTGTGGTTGACTGTGGGTGTGCTTGTGTCACAATATGTAAAATGTGGAATTGTGAGTTTTCAATAAAATTGGGCTTTCTTTCCTCTTCCAAATGTGAACCATGCGTCTATTTCCATCCAGTAGGAGAGGGCACCCTACTGACTGATCAACTGAATGAATGCTTTAATAAGTAAGGGTTAACGTGTCCGGCGAGAAGGTCGCTACCGTTGGAATTAGCACAGCCGACAGAGAGAATCTTTAGACCCCGACGCGGGAGGCGGAGGTGTCTTGTTCTCTCTGAAGTGCTGACTATTCCACAAAGCGGACCGACTCGTCCGAAAGTTAACCGCTTTATTATATGGATATACTTTAATGGATTTCACACATGCGCGGGACAATTTCTTAAGACCTATTTAATGTTTAAGATTGTGGCTGCAGCAAACACAAAACAGTGCCGTTGTGGAACACCGCTATGCAAAGCAGCTAGGTAGGCTAGCCAGGACATGTGTTGTCTATCAACAGCCAGCCTGATTAGAGTGACAATAAAGACCGGACCCCCTGCTCGTAGTGATATGAAACATTCGCTTTAGCCACTGACCTTGTATACAAGCCAGTGGCTTTTAGCATGTGATCGTCTTGTGTTTGCCATAGGTGCATTTCGATTATGTGTCAAACGCATGTATCGCATTTAGGGACAGCAAATGCACCCCTGGATGGGCAAAATGCTGGCATGACGGTTAGATTTCCTGTCAAACTTCGAAATTTCGTCGACGTTTTGCGTTTGACGAGGTGACATGTCACCATGGATGAAAAAACTATCGCGGGGATCGAATTCGGCTGCAGTCAGATCTTGCAACCTCTTGCAGTTGCTTATCCCCCTTCAACGCTCGTCGGCGGACTTGCCTCCGAGGTCACGCGCCCATGAACTGGGTTTGGTCAACAACTCACTCACGTGTGTTATATGGGTCTTGTTCACACACCTCTTACACAAGTTTTGCTCAGGTCCCCACTTCATCTTCCTCCATCACTGGCCTGTCCCCCCACTCCTCACATGTGGTGTGTTAGTAGAGCAAACCTGTGCGAGCTCAATCGTCTCGTTCATATTTGTGGCCGACTTTAAATTGCGCTGTAATGTAAAGTAAACACCCACATCGTGACAACAAGTTCTCGCTGACGTGCCTTGCGCAACGATCGACGCTCGCACAACAAGTCGTATGCCTACCTTTATTGGAACAGCGGTAGCCAGACAATACGGGGTGCTGTCTATCACAGCAGCTGATTAGAGTCTTGTTTGAAAAGTCGCTTTAGCAGTGAAAAGTCTTGTTGCCAATTGACAGCGGGTCTGTTATAGACCAACCCGGTCCGTTAATCTGAAAAATAACAGACGTTTCCCGAACGTTGGGGAGCCCCCGTTGAAATGAATGGAGCATTCGACAAGTGATGACGTCACAACCATAATTTAATTAAAATACCATTAACATGGAACTAATTGAGAAAAATTATACTGTCTTAAAGTTGTGGGTTTTAAATTGGGATAATGGGGTTATAAATCAGTGACTCTCAAAAGTGTGGTCCGGGGGCCCACTGGTGAGTCCTCCGACAGAGCTCAGGTGGCGTCCCGCGAGGGGATTTCTTCTCTTCCAAGACACCACCTAGCAGGAAGGCTATATTTGGTTACATTATTACAAAGCCAAAACATGTCTGAAGTCATATGAGTTCACCCAGAATAAGGACAGGACTTGAAATGTAAATAAAATACGAAGGAGTGATCTGCATCAAAATCTTTAGCGATCGTCCGAATTGGCACTTGTCCAACTGTCCCAATTCAGTTTGGACAGGTAGTGGTCCCTGAAACATTTTTGGTGGGACACAGTGGTCCCTCGGATTTCTGAGAAAGTTTGAGGAATCACTGTTTTAAATAAAAGATAAACAGCATAAAAGGCACACCCTGTTAAAATCTTACTGACCCAAATTGATGCCCAGTAAAACTTTACGCTAACGACAGCCAATGTCGTTTATGGTAGTTGCGCTTGTGGGCCAATGAACAACATGCTCGCCTAATAAATTCCCATTACCAAATTCGTGTTGCAAACTGCTCATCACCATCACAATGTGTCCAAGGTTTGGAATAAAGAGTGAAGGGACCCAGATGGGCGTAATAGAAACCGACAGGTGTAAGAGTCATCTTAGACGTGGCCCAAAAATCCAATAAAGTTATAATACAAATTATGTGTTCCAACCCACAAGTAGGGCCCTCATTTAAAAAAAATACAATAAAAAAGAGTGTGTGTGAGAGATAACAAACAATGGTTGTTGCATACCGGCATCGCTTTGTTCAGTGTTGGGATGCCCAATAAGCCAATTCAAACCCTGTCCACCCCTCCTTTTTCAATTAATAATGTCAAAATTGGAAAAAAAATTGACTCACTCGTTGTCCAGATTTCGCCGATCATCTGAAGACGGAGTAGTGGCCATTACACATCCTCTGATTAAAAAGTGTGAAAATTTAGGAGACGTTTTTTTTTTTCCCCCCATACAGGGCTTCAGCTGCATAGTGGGACACGTTTCAAAAAAAGAGAAAATAGGAATTGAATCATCTACTTCAATGTATTTTTCCAAGTTAAGGACTAAAATGGACCACACTTGGAGATTGACGCTGCTTCTGTGCCATGGTTGTTGATACGATTGTGGTGTTTTATCAAAGAATTAAATACGATTAATGTTCAACAGTCCTGTTGTGAAATGTGTTGTGCTGTGTGTGTGTGTGTGTGTGTGGTGTGCTGTGTGTGTGTTGGGTGGTGCCGCGGTGTGTGCGCGTGGCTGTGCAATTAGTAAATGTTTATTTTATGAGTGGGGCATAAAGTATGAACTGCGAAGGAGAAGGAGGACGGTGAGGCGCCAGTTGCATATTCCCTTTATGCAAGTCAAAGAATGTTATAGTAGATCGTCTTAAACACAGGAAATTACACGAGATCGCTTCTGTGCAATCTTGGCTGTGGCATTTTATGACAGATGAAACATAGATGAACTAGGTAATGCAACAGCCAGCACAACAGGACCACCCACACAGGCCTTTTTATGATGTTAAAGATGCCTGTATTTCCTTCATAAGGCATTCCGTGTACAAACACATACACACAACACACAAGCACACACACACACCATACACACGTGCACATACACATGCACACGCCACACCGCACAACGCACGCACACACACACACACACACACACACACACACAACACACTACCTACACACACACGCACGCACACACACACACACACACACACACACAACACACTACACACACTGTTTTCACCAACAAGAACAGTGTTACAACTAAACCTTAAAAAGTCACACTTATTGTTTCCTTCAGGGGTCTGTGTTGAATCCATAC
>NW_026946219.1:0-2500 GCF_034702125.1 Engraulis encrasicolus | reverse complement strand
ACACGCACATACACACACAGTGATGACACGCACATACAGTGATGAGGGCATATCGTTGAGGCGATGTGATGACATTGTCAGCTCCTTAAAGCCCCATCGAGCTGCAGTCTGACTGACTGTCATGCACCGAACCTGACAACATGTTCCCTTCCCTCCCCAGGATCTCCTTAACTCCCCCCCCCAACCCCCTTGCATTCCTTCTATCCTCCTTCTCTCCCTCCTCTCCCTCTCTCCCTCTTCCATATCCTCTCCTCTCCACTCCTAGCGCATATTTCCTTTTCCCCCTGTCACTTCCATGCATTTCTGTTTCCAGATCCTCTCCTCTCCTAGGGCCTCCTTCTTTCCCCCTGTCCTTCCTACACGCATTCCTCTTTTCAGATCCTCTCCTCTCCTCTCCTCTTCTATCCTCTTCTGGTTTCTGCTCCTTTCCCGTCCTTTCCTTTCTCCTTCTGCGTTTGAATTAGGAAGTATGGAGATTCAGAACATTCCTCCAACTCCATTCTCTCCTCTGCAAAATGCTCTCGCCCTCCTCTCTCTTGTCCTCTGCTGCTGGTCTTCCCCTTATTCCCTATGCCCTCATCGCCTCTCCTCTAAAATATGTTCTCCTTTACTCTCTCCTTCCCCCCCCCCTTTATCCCCTCACCCTTTTGTCCTCCTCTTCTCTCCCTTTCTTTCTTTCCATGTCTCACTGCCTTAATTTACACTTTTTAATTGGCTGCCTGTCAAGTCAGCTAAAGTGGGCTAGAGATCACGACACGCTTGCCATCATTAGCAGAGAGCACAGGGTGCAAACAACAACCTGTTGCTGCGTATACACACNCACACACACACACACACCACACACACACACTCACACACCACACACACACACACACACCACACACACACACCAACACACACACACACACACACAACACACACACACACACACACACACACACACACACACACACACACACACACACACACAACCCCATCACCAGCTCCTGCCAACTCACAGCTGCCCTTTCAACAACACACCCAGCCAACCGCCTTCCCCTGCCCAACTCCCAACATCTTCCACCATATAGCCAAAACCGTACCAGCCCATGACCAGGGTGCTAACCAACATATCCAACTTGCACACACACACACACACCTATCATCAACTTATACACCCCCAGTAGCTCTCCCCATCTCCCAACGTTGTAAGCACCTTCTTCCATCAACACACCCCTCCCCACCCCAATCCCACCCCAATTCTACACCCCCCTGCCAAAGTTTTTGCCAACCCACCACCAGGGTGTTAACAAAAGCTGCTGCTACTGCTGCTGCTGCACACAGCCCCCATCAGCCTGCCTCTCCCCTCAACCACCACCTCCCGCCCCCAAGCCTGCCAACCCATTCACAGCTCCTCTGTTAACCCTGCCACCCTTAGCCCTCCAGCAATACAGTTCAACGCTGGGCAATCTGAGCTTTCAAAGCAAAATCCTTGGCAACCCTTCAGGCCTCACAACCCCTAAACCCAACCCCTAACCCAACCCCCCTAACCCAACCCCTAAACACAACCCCTAACCCAACCCCTAACACAACCCCACTACCCAACCCCTAACCCAAGCCTAACCCACCCCCTAACTCATCCCTAACCCATCCCCTAACCCAAACCCAACCCTAACCCAACCCGCGAACCCCTCTCACTAACCACATCTTATCCACACTCATCCAACCATAACCACGGTCCAAACAAAGCATCAGGCACTAATATCAGACAACAGCAGCAGGGTGCGGGAGCTGAAACAGGTGGGAGGAAGAGGGAGAAAGCAGGAGTATGGACAGAGAGGAGCAGCAGGAGGAGTAAAGGAGGGTGAAGCTGGTGTGGGAGAGAGAGCAGGAGTTACCGACAGAGAGGAGGGGTGATATTCTACTATCCATGGCTGTCATGACCCAACCACACCTCTTCCAGACCAATTTACCACCTCTATGATAGCCCGTCATTATTAGCTAAAATGTAGTACAATAGGACCGTGCGTTTGTGTGTGTGTGTGCGTGTGGCGTGTGTGTGCATGGGTGCGTGCATGCGTGTGTGTGTGTGGTGTCTGTGTGTGTGTGTTATGCATGTGTGTGTGTGGTGTGTGGGTGCGTGCATGTGTGCATGCGTGTGTGGGTGTTGGTGCGTGTGTGTGTGCGTGTGTNTGTGCGTGTGTGTGTGCATGTATGTGCGTGTTTGCGTGTGCATCTGTGTATGTGTGCAGTGTGTGTTGGTGGGTCTGCACGGTACAATTGTCATTGTCATAAATTGACATTTAGAAATTTTAAACGTGAATAAAAAGCACTAACAAAACTTTTGCTGCATTCTGCTTATTTGAATGTCTGTGGCTACAAATATAAAAGTCATTTTTGCTACTTTCTTACTTTGGAATGTGTAAAAAAAAGCTTTGACATCGAGATTCTTGGACATGGCCAAATAACATTGAGAGGAAAAGAGCAAATTTCTCCAAGAAATGCAGGATGTCCTCGTTGT
>NW_026946218.1:0-15000 GCF_034702125.1 Engraulis encrasicolus | reverse complement strand
TACAGTAATGCTCTATGGATAGAACAAATATTTTTTTTACCCTTATTCACCGTTGACTGCACTTAATTGTACACGACCCGGTGTGCAGGGTTGCCAGATGAGTCTGATGATTTCCAGCCCAAAAAATGCTCAAAACCCGCCTAGAAGCAGAAAATCCCGCCCAATTCTATTGATTTCTATGGCAAAAATTGGGCGGGTTTTTCCTGCTAAATGCAATTTTTCCCCGCACACGGCCATCCTAAGCAGCCCAATTGGGCGGGAAACAGCCCAATCTGGCAACACTGCCGGTGTGGTGCACACTGCCTCAGGAGTAAAGCAGAGGAGGTCATGATGGCATTGGTAAATGGAGCGCACAGTTGATTATGTAAGGGTTAACGTTCGGCGAGAAGGTCGCTACCGTGGAATAGCAGCACGACAGAGAGAATCTTTAGACCCCGACGCGGAGCGGAGGGGTCTTGTTCTCTCTGAAGTGCTGCTATTCCACAAAGCGACCGACTCGCCGAAAGTTAACCCGCTTATTATATGGATATACTTAAATGATTCACACATGAGGGGCCATTTCTTTAGACCTATTTAATGTTAAGATTGTTGCTGCGCAAAACAAAACAGTGCCGTTGTGGAACACCGCTAGGCAACAGCTAAGTTGGCTAGCCAGGACAACAGGTGTTGTCTATCACAGCAGCTGATTAGAGTGACAAAAGACCGGACCCCCTGCGGAGTGATATGAAACATTCGCTTTAGCCACTGACTTGTATACAAGCCAGTGGCTTTAGCAGTGAACGTCTTGTTGCCATTGACAGCGGTAGCCAGGACAACGGGTGCTGTCTATCACAGCAGCTGATTAGAGTCTTGTTGAAAAGTCGCTTTAGCAGTGAAAAGTCTTGTTGCCATTGACAGCGGTCTGTTATAGACCAACCCGTCCGTTATCGAAAAATAACAGACGTCCGAACGTTGGGGAGTCCCGTTGAAATGAATGGAGCATTCGACAGATGACGTCACAACCATATAATAAATTCCAAATAATGTACTGCATGCTATTAGGATATCGTTTAACTCCTGTATCAAGGGGGTGCGTACGGTATACCAACCTGAATCCTCCATTATAAATAAGAGTAATGAGTACATACA
This sequence comes from Engraulis encrasicolus, assembly GCF_034702125.1. Classification (NCBI taxonomy): domain Eukaryota; kingdom Metazoa; phylum Chordata; class Actinopteri; order Clupeiformes; family Engraulidae; genus Engraulis; species Engraulis encrasicolus. The sequence goes on along the minus strand of NW_026946218.1, from coordinate 13,872 downwards.
GCACAATACAATGCATTTTTTTATTAAAGAAGTGGTAACTAATCAATTTTAAAGTTAATTTTGTGGAAAGTTAATCCAATAGATTTGCTTTCATCCTGTGGCTGGCCAGGTAAGAGAGAGAGCGAAGAGGTGGAGTATGTACGGCAGGGGTGTCAAACTCATTTTGGTCCGGGGGCCGCATACAACCCATGTGGACCTCAAGCGGGCCGCATTAGAAACATCATTGCAAAAAAAAAACATAAAGCAGAGGATTAGTGTTCAGTACTATCACGTTTTAAATGTGTTGAATATGTAGAAAGCAATGCAATACTGATAATACTATGCAAAATTTCCTTGACTTCATTCATTCATTGGCAACCGTCGTCGATTTTGGCAGGGGGTCTGTGGGTTTTCCCCGCGGGCTGTACATTTGACACCCCTGATGTACGGTATTGTCTGGCCTTTTGCACAGTGGAATGGTTGTGTGGTCCACTCCTTTTTTACATTACATTAAATTCCATTTGGCAGACGCTTTTTAACCAAAGCAACTTACAATCGAGGACATAATCATAGCCTACACCAGTGGTTCTCAAACTTTTTCCATCATTCCCCCCTTCAGAGGGTCTGAATGCTTCCGAGCCACCCCAAGCAACAGCAGTTCTCGTGCAGACTGATTTTGCGATCGACGCGCAGAATCAAAGGAAAAGGTGGCTGGTGAGATTGAACAAAGAGGGACTGCAGTCGAATGTTGATATGTGTTCATTTCCTATTCAAATTTATGACAATTAATAATATAATGTTAGTGAGGGCTTCAAACTTATAGACTTATTGGCGAGACATAAAATCATTTCCTTGAGAGAAAAATAGCCAAAATCAGACGTCACACGCCCCCCCCGAGATGCCTCCGCGCTCCCCCAGAGGGGCATTACGCCCCACTTTGAGAACGACTGGCCTACACAGTAAATTTTGTGGTGTTGGTTCAACACTTAAAGAGTTAAATTAAGTCCAAATAAGGTCAAATCAACCCTCAAAGTGTTAAATGAGCACTGCGGAATTTGCTGTGTGCAAGATACTTTCTGAGCAGGCATGAAATCCTGGAAAACAGGTTAAAGTAAACAGTCTTGACTGTTATTGTCTTGACCGTCCAGTAACAAAATCAATGGATATGTATAAATTTATAATCAATTAACCATTAAATCACTTTTCTATAAGAACTGCAAGGGTGGGTGATGGAGAGGTAGTAGGTTCCCATGAGTGGACTGAAGAGTTTGTGTTTACCTATAGTTTTTTAACAGGAGAATTAGTGATTGGGACACACACACACACACACACACACACACACACACACACACACACACACACACACACACACACAATGTCAATGCCTGTTTCAAGAGGTGCAGCAGCGTTGATGTTGTTGTTGTTGTTGTTGTTGTTGTTGTCATAGCTGTTATTCAGCTCTTCCTCCAATAATCACTCCTCATCTACTCCACCCACTAGCAAATGCATACAAAAACATTAAAGGACTTTTACGTATATATGCAAACACATGCATTGCCATACACATAATTCAACCCATGCGCGCACGCACACACACACACACACACACACACACACACACACACACACACACACACACACACACACACACACACACACACACACACACACACACACACACACAGAAAATCATGGACACATCCACAGACACACACCACAATCTCAGCATGAGCTTTGTCCAATTTGGTGCTATCAGCCCTGTGGCGATGGGCTCTCCAGCTGTTCTGAAGTTGAGGGACAATGCGGCCAGTTGTCCTGGGCCCAGGGACTGAGGGGGACAAGAGTTGGGTCCTCATTGTAGTGAAAGCCCATTGGGAAACTCCAACTCCCATTGTCATTGTGACACAGCACACAAGTGAACACTGCACACTGCACACAACGAAATTGCATTTATGCCTCACCCGTGCAAGGGGGCAGCCCTCAGTGGCGCCCCATGGGGGCGTATTGTATGTATTGCTTGGGGTCGGAGGGGTATGTGTTTGTGTGTGTGTGTGTCGGGGGTGTTGCTGGCCAAAACTGGCAGTGGCCCTTCTGTACATTCACTGCATGAAAAGAGGAATTTGTGGATGAGTTTTGCACCTTAAATTGCCTCATACCTCAAGCCACAGCATTTGCGGCTCCCCCATGCCCCCCTCCCATCCCCTTCTTAGAAGAGCCTTTAATATGTAAATGCCAGTGATCAGGTCGGGAGCTGCCCCAGTCAATATCAAGTGGGGTGGGGTGGGGTGAGGTCAGGTGGGTGGGAGGGAGTGGGGGGTCGGCAGGCCTGTTTCTAGGATTTTGGGGTCCCTAGGCAATGGGATTGTTGGGGGCCCTAGGGCATTTTTTGGCCTTTTACTAAAATGTGTGTGTGTGTGTGTGTGTGTCTGTGTGTGTGTAGGCTATGTTTTTTCACGCTGCCCAGTGGTGTTTTTCAGAATCACTAACCATTAAACCAGGGGTAGGGAACCTATGTCTCGAGGGCCCTTGAGGCCGTTTTATCCGGCCCCTGATATCATTATAATGTTTTGCAACTTCACAGGAATCTTAGAAATTAAATTTCCAATGCAATTAAGTTAGCCTATATTCAGGGGACCGGGTGGGGACTGTTTTAAAGGTGTCGCCTTTAAAGATGTCTATATGTCTATATAGGCCTAAAGGTGTCTATATAGGCCTAATTGTTTATGGGGAAATCCTGATTTGTGTTCATAGTACGGCCCCCGGAGGATTTTATGACCATGGTAGGAATTTGAAGTGGCCCCTCGAATGAAAAAGGTTCCCCACCCCTGCATTAAACATTTCTACTAGCCACAGCTTTGCTGCCAGTACATTTTATTATGATACTATAAGCTCAGAAATTAAGTTGATCAAACAATTCGATCTGTGCTATAAACATTTAAATGAACCTACAGAATAGGCTATCAAAATAGAATCATCTGAATGATCTTTCTTGGACATACATTTTGAAGTGACCCTTCGAATTAAAAAGGTTCCTCAGCTGCTTTTGAGGAAAAACATCAATGTGCTTGGCCACTCTGGTTTTTTTTAAATGGTATTCTGAACTAAAGCAAGGATTGTTGAAAGTTAGTTGAAAATAGACCGTCTCTGGTTAAATTAGTTCTACACCAAGCCTTTAGGTGGCAGTAAAACGAATTGGCACAATGCGAATTCCACACACAAGCCACAAAGAAGCCATCAGCCGCGGTCAACAGCACCTTCCTGATTGAACAGAACCACGCGTTGTCTGTGTGGTTTACAAGTTTCTTGGCGATATGGGGGGAAAGTTCCTCACATACCAACGGAAAATGGGCTTCATATACATGTAAGTACATTTTACTCAACTGTGGTTTAAAGTTTCAGTACTCAACACAGCACGAAAAGGGGGATTTGTGACAATGAACTCGTCCCTAATCGTCCACGGACTTACCTAACTTTCGTCTGATTTTGAGCACTTGAGAGAATCAAAACTAACAATTTTGATGACACCTAAATCGCCCGGAAGCGAATCGCGAGCCGCGAACAGGTCTCACAGCAGGGTGTTAATGGCCCAACGATTACCACATGAAAGGCAATGACAGCCAGCCCGGAACGCGGACTAGCCTTGCTCTTATTGGACGAAAAAGACACGTGACTCAAAGTAAAAGAGCTGCGCTATTGGTTAGCAGCTACGACCTTCTATTGGTCACGTTGGATTAATTTATGCAGACCGTATACAGTAGGTCCGTATAATTATGCAAAAATTATTATTAATAATATACCTAGGTTGATTTTACTTTGTATATTCACATCATTATATTCACATCATTATAGGCTGCACTGTGATGGGGCTTTAGCATGCATGATGTGAATTTATTGATAAAATGAAAATGAATGAAATGAAAATGATTTTATTAAAAACGCTTTTAATATCACACCAAACAATGTACACACACTTTGACAAGAACCATGCAACTACACACATACCCTGCAAACAATATACTATATATGCAGTGATGTACACAGCACTCAGGTCACAAATGTACAACTAGGAAACATTTCATTGCCGACAAGTTAAGTTTGGGCAGGCTGTCATCATGCTTTAGCGTACCGGTACGTATCGCACGCTAGTGCATGGTGCGACGCATTTTGAATTCAAAGCGTGCTCCTCAACGCAACGGTAAAGCGCTTTCATGCACTTTTGACTAGTGATGAGGTTTGCGCAGTTTTCCCGCCGTGTCGGCGATTTTGTTTTGTCACAGCGCATTCCTGTTACTAAACGCAAATATGTTTTGCTGTGCCCTAACCAAAACCACCCCTAAACCTAACCTGTCAGTGAAGTAATGTTTCTGCTGCTTTACTTTTGCCAAGAACAGCGAGATTAGGCGAATTTCTACCTAAATTGTGCCTAAACCAAAACCATCCCTAAACCTAACCTGTCACAGGGCGTTGTGGAGCACGACTTGAAAATGCGTATTGGACACACGCGATAGTGAGTTCAAATCAGCGTGTCAGATACGCTTAGCCTATGCATGATGTTTGGGAAGGGCACAATTCATAAAACTCAGAAACATACAATGCTTTTTCAAAAAAGGGTTCTATGTTCCCTGCTGCATCCAAGTAGACTGCTGCCACATTTCTAAGAGCAGGTTGTTGTTACATCTCTGACAGGTTAGGTTTAAGGATAGTTTTAGTCAGGGCACATACAAAAATGGATTTTAGTAAAAGTTGTCAATTCATAGTAAATATGTGGTAATATGAAAGTAGGAAAGAAAATACTACATAGTACTGCCTTTTAATACAGACTATACAGGTATGTACAACATTATAAACATTGCTGTTGTTGATTTCATGTTCTTCCACGACACAATCATGCCAGCAGGGTCTACTGAAGGTCTCTGGTCACTGTGTCCTCGTCATACTGCAACAGGCACTCAGTCTCACTTCTGGGAGCTGTAGAAACAACAAATAAATTAATACTTCACCAACCATGCACCTCATATTGACATAGCAAATATATCAATAAGCAAGTCATATTGAGCCCAACAGGGATAATCTCCTATTTCAGTCTTCTATGGTCTCATGCACTATGTCTCCCTGCCAGGATATGTAGGATGTAAGAAAATAAATCAAAACATAGCAATGCACAGCATTGAGAACTTATCTATAAAGTAGCACAAGTCATATTGCCAATGTAGGCCAGGGGTGGGGAACCTATGTCTTGAGGGCCGTTTGCGACCCTTGAGGCCGTTTTATCTGGTCCCCGATATAATTTTAATGTTATTCAGCTTCCACATAAAATATGACATATTTTGTAAAGGAACCTTAGAAAATACATTTGCAATACAATTAAGTTATATTCAGGGAAGCTGAAGAAGGTGGTGTTTGTTTAAATGTGGCTGCCTTCAATATAGGTCTAAAGTGAAGGGGAAAATCCTGGCTTGTGTTCATAGTACGGCCCTTGGAGAACTTTTACGGCCCCTCGGGTGAATTTGAATTGGCCCTTCGAATGAGAAAGGTTCCCCACCACTGACGTAGCCTATAGGTTAAGCTTACCCTCTTTCACTCTTCTGTGGTGAGACTGTGCCCATTTTGGGTTGACCTCCACACACGTCTGTAGCACAGCACACAGGATTGCAGGACACAGCATCCTGCAGGACACTACAGAAAAAAAAAAACAAGGGGAATGAATAAATTACCTGACCAGTTATTAAACAAATGAAAATTTATGTGCCAGAGCTGTGGTAAAAGTAAAACTTGGGGTCCAAAATCATCTAGGCCTAGGGTGTGTGTGTGTGTGTGTGGTAAATCCAGTGTTCACATTATTCAGATATGAGAATTAATTAATTCATTCATTTTAACTGACATTAGTACATACCCATATCAGTGCCATTTCACCCTGCCAAGACACTGGACCTGGGTCTATTGGAGCTCTCTGCTCAGGGTGTCCTCGTTATACTGCAGCAGGCACTGTTGTTTCTATAGTTCCTAGAAGCGAGACAAATAAATAAATACTTTGCCATGCACCTCATATTGACATAGCAAATATGTCAATAAGCAAGACCTATTGAGCCAAACAGGGATAATCTTACACTATATCAGTTTTCTGTGGTCTCTTGTAAGATTGGCCCATCAACATTCTGCAGGACACTACCGTCTCCCTGCCAGGATCTGTAGGATGTAAGAAAATAAATCAAAACATAGCCATGCACAGCATTGATTACTTATCTATAAAGTAGCACAAGTCATATTGACAATGTAGGCCAGGGGTGGGGAACCTATGTCTCTAGGGCCGTTTGCGACCCTTGAGGCAGTTTTATCTGGCCCCCCGATATAATTTTAATGCTATTCAGCTTCACATGAAATATGACATATTTTTGTAAAGGAATCTTAGAAAATACATTTGCAATACAATTAAGTTATATTCAGGGAAGCTGAAGAAGGTGGTGTTTGTTTAAATGTGGCTGCCTTCAATATAGGTCTAAAGTGAAAGGGAAAATCTGGCTTGTGTTCATAGTACGGCCCCTTGGAGAACTTTTTACGGCCCCTCGGGTGAATTTAATTGGCCCTTCGAAATGAGAAAGGTTCCCCACCACTGACGTAGCCTATAGGTTAAGCTTACCCTCTTTCACTCTTCTGTGGTGAGACTGTGCCCATTTTGGGTTGACCTCCACACGCGTCTGTAGCACAGCACACAGGATTGCAGGACACAGCATCCTGCAGGACACTACAAAAAAAAACAAGGGGGGAAATGATAAATTACCTGACCATTTATTAAACAAATGAAATTGATGTGCCAGAGCTTGTGGTAAAAGTAACCTTGGGTCAAATCATCTAGGCCTAGGGTGTGTGTGTGTGTGTGTGTGTGTAAATCCAGTGTTCACATTATTCAGATATGAGATTAATTTAATTCATTCATTTTAACTGACATTAGTACATACCCATATCAGTGCCATTTCACCCTGCCAAGACAATGGACCTGGGTCTATTGGAGCTCTCTGCTCAGGGCGTCCTCGTTATACTGCAGCAGGCACTGTTGTTTCTATAGTTCCTAGAAGCGAGACAAATAAATAAATACTTTGCCATGCACCTCATATTGACATAGCAAATATGTCAATAAGCAAGACCTATTGAGCCAAACAGGGATAATCTTACACTATATCAGTTTTCTGTGGTCTCTTGTAAGATTGGCCCATCAACATTCTGCAGGACACTACCGTCTCCCTGCCAGGATCTGTAGGATGTAAAGAAATAAATCAAAACATAGGCCATGCACAGCATTGATTACTTATCTATAAAGTAGCACAAGTCATATTGACAATGTAGGCCAGGGGTGGGGAACCTATGTCTCGAGGGCCGTTTGCGGCCCTTGAGGCCGTTTTATCCGGCCCCCGATATAATTTTAATGTTATTCAGCTTCACGTCACATGAAATATGACATTTTGTAAAGGAATCTTAGAAAATGCATTTGCAATACAATTAAGTTATATTCAGGGAACCTGAAGAAGGTGGCGTTTGTTTAAATGTGGCTGCCTTCAATATAGGCCTAAAGTGAAAGGGAAAATTCTGGTTGTGTTTCATAGTACGGCCCTTGGAGGACTTTTCGGCCCCTCGGATGATTTGAAGCGGCCCTTCGAATGAGAAACGTTCCCCGACCCTGACACGTATGCGTAGTTAAGCTTACCCTCTTTCACTCTTCTGTGGTGAGACTGTGCCCATTTTGGGTTGACCTCCACACGCGTCTGTAGCACAGCACACAGGATTGCAGGACACAGCATCCTGCAGGACACTTCAAAAAACAAGGGGAACGAATAAATGTGACCTGTCCAGTTCTATAAAAAAGAATACCCTGAAAAAGAACACCCTGTTTTTTTTCTACAGCTCCTATGAAGCGAGACAAATAAATTAAATATTTTGCCATGCACCTCATATTGACATAGCAAATGTATCAATGAGCAAGGTCAATATTGGTCACAAAGAAGTTAATCTTACATTCTTCAGTCTTCTATGGCGAGTTAGGCCTTTGTCTTCGCCATATTATGAGACAGCAGCCTGTGAAAAACATGGTAAATAGAATAACCCATTAACCTTGGGTCCTAATATAATACATGGACATAAACTAGCCTACATTATTTAGACAAGGTCAGTAGACCTCCACGTGAAACAATAAGAAAAAGTGACCATACATAATTTCAATTTCTTGAAGAGGCCATCTACACTTATTTGTGCAACAAGTGCTCTTTTGAGGACCCATACTTGTAAAGGACAGGTTGCCTACTGTTGCAAATGGCAGGGTATTTCACATTGATTTCGGGGTGGCGTGCTCAACTTGACCACTCTGGTCGACATTGAGCTCGCGCTGATACATTGGGCTCGCGTTACTGAGAGCTGCCGCCAGAACTACTCACGGTTAGCTTTCATAATATAGAACGCACAAGGAAGAATCGGTCGGTTTGGTGAAAGGGCAAGGTGTTTCAAGGGATGTTTAGCTACTCGATACATAGTAGTGACGCTACGACCAAGCTACTAGAGAATGTTAATTAAAACTAGTCGCTTCGCTACTGCCCAGCACTGAAAACCAACATACCCAGACGGCACACCAGTCTTTCCCAACGTCGCCTAGATGCCATTTTGCCGCTGTACAAATACATTGGCAAGGCGTCTAAGCCGTTAGTTCATCAGCGAAATGCGGGCAGACGTTAAAAAATGAGCAGTGGCCAGCATCTAGTTGATGAGCTAACGCAATAGCATGCTAACGGTAACCTTTGTCTATCTTTAGGCAGGGGAAAGGCACTGAGAACACGGCCATGTCAAACAATTTACCATCAACAAGTATAGTTACATATTCATTTTTTCACCACAGCTTTGGTCATTACGATGCTCGCAAGTCATCAGAATTTCCTAGCGTACAGCAGCAACTAGTGTAGTCACATTGAGGGCTTGAGCTACCAGCTATGTAAAGCGCTGTGCCATAACTTCAAGCAATGGCGGATCTGTGTTCAGAGGATATCAATCGCTCGTTGAGTACTGAAACTTTAAACCACAGTTGAGTAAAATGATACTTACATGTATATGGAAGTCCATTTTCCGTTGGTATTGAGGAACTTTCCCGCCACTATCGCCAAGACAAACTTGTAAAACACACACAGTGACAAACGCGTGGTTCTGGTTTCAACTCAGGAAGGTGCTGTTTGACAACGCACGTTGAATAGGCTTCTTATGTGCTTGTTAATGTGTACATTCGCATTGTGGCCAATTCCGTTTTAACTGCCCCAAACCTAAAGGCCTTGGTGTAGAACAAAACTTTAACACAAGAGACGGTTTCCCTATTTTCAACTAACTTGAACAAATCCTTGCTTTAGTTCCAGAATACCATTTTAACAACCAGAGTGGCCAAGCACATTGAATGTTTTTCCTCAAAAGCAGCTTAGGAACCTTTTTTAATTCCGAAGGGTCACTTCACAACTGTTCATGTCCAAGAAAGATCATTCATATGATTCTATTTTGATAGCGTTAGGTTCTATTGTAAATTTTAGTAGCACAGATCGAAATTGTTTGATCAAACTCTTAATTTCTGAGCTTACAACGTATCATAAAATTTTTTAATAGATGTACTGGCAATAAGCACAGCTGTGGGCTGAGTTAGAAAATGTTTCATGCAGGGGTTGGGAAACCTTGTTCATTTCGAGGGGCCACTTCAAATTCCATACCAATGGTCCATAAATCCTGCCCGGGGGCCGATACTATGAACACGAATCAGAATTTCCACATAATCAAATTTAGGCCTATTATAGACAACCTTTAGGGCCTATAGTGCCTATAGACCAGACATGAGGTGCGGTTAACTTTAATGGCTGGTGAGGCAAATATATAATATTCCATGCTACAGTATAAGTACAACATTTTAGAAATAAATTTTTACCGAAACTTAGGCCAGACCGATAAGTTTCGTATGTCATAGTCTTTCTTAACATCAAGGCAGGCTACAAAAATAACACATGCTGCAGTGTTCCGTAGAGAGAAAATGCTTATTAGAGCTTCTCCGCTCTCTTATTCACACACACACACACACACACACACAAGCACACACACACACAAAATAAAAAAGAAAACACGCCACACAACACACACATCACACCACACAGCACACCACACAGCACACACACACACCACACACACACACACACACACACGATTCAACTACAGTGGGTCTCACATAAACCACAACAATGTGGACACACAGCCTCATCACGGCTGAGTGAGAGCTGGAGTAGCAGAGCAGAGGACGAGGAGAGGAGATGAGCAGTGTGGCGGAGGAGGAGAGGGAGATTGGATCGGAGAAGAAGAGTAGAGGATAGACGATAAGGAGGAGGGGAAGACGGAGAGGAGAAGGAGAGGAGAAGGAGGGATGAGGAGGAGGATCCAGTAAGAGAGGAAGTAGGTTAGAGAGAAGAGAGGGGAGGATAGACTACACCGAGAAGGAGAATAAGGGGCAGGAGAAGGAGTGGGATAAAGAATAGAGAAGAGCTATTACCTGGTAGATGAAAGAGCGAAGAGGATGATAAGAGAGCAAAGGAGCGGAGGCGTAAAATAAACAGTAAGAAAAGAGGGAAGAGGAGAGGAGCGATGCAAAGAGGAGAGAGGAGAGGATGAGGAGAATTGGGAAAAGAGAGTCGAGAGGTAGACGGAATAGATAAGGAGAGTAGAGGAGGATGAAGAGGAGAGGATAGGAATAGCGTAGTGAAACGTGTACCTCCTTCACACCCAACCAATGCTCTCACAACAGTACACAGGAGTTCAAACACGTGGTCTCACATAGGCTAAACCACATCACGGCGAGATGCCAATGACGACAGACACACACACAAAACACACAACAATCACACACACACAGGATTCAAAACATGTGTAGTCCATATAGGGACAGCTGTAGCCACACACTGCGACCACAAACTGGTGTGATACCTGTAGTGTGATACGCACTCGGAATTCTCGTGCAACAGGTAGGCCTACATCTACTTTTCGAATCTAGTAGGCAAACGATTGTGACAAAAGGTGTGGCAGGAAGCGAAGAATGTCAACCATTTAAACATAGATTACTACACAATCTTCGTATAGGTCACCAATTTTTGGGCCTGTCCTTTTGTTTATCCTTAACTTTGGAATTATGATCAGAGTCTTTAGTTCCACCGGGTTATTTGATGTTACCTCAAACGGCACCCTGTAGCCCTACTCAACTTTACCACAGTTACAGGGCACAGGAGGAATCCCTGTTCAGTATCAACAAAGCCCCACCACACCAGAGAGAACACGGCGGATTCTCTTCTCCCACACGGGTCTCACAAACACAGGCTTCACACACATAGGACAACACTGAATCTTAACCTTTCTCTTACATCAGGTCCATGCGCTCGGTTCTTTTCCACTTTGGGCTTTGCGCATGCTAACGTTCTACATTTTAAGCCTGTGCTGTCCATCCAAGCCACATGCTATTCGAGACGCGCGCAACCAAACGTCCACAGCAAATATCGGCATTGATAATGGAATATGAGTAGCCGCGAGAGATTTTGTGTTTTCGTGAGGGCTAAACCATATGATCCTTAGTAAATTGTTACAAAGTCGTCAATTCATGCAGGGGTCCCCTTCCACACAAATCCCTCGCCGTTCCAAACGGAGCACAGGGGAAACAAAAATACGTTTCTGATTGTAGAACTCACTTTCTGAAATGATCGGGAAGTATTATAACCTTCTATAACCACCTGCAGTAGCAAACCTTCAGCGCTGTCGTTCCTCCACTTCCGTTTATCACATAGTTTCCTCTTGGAAATCCAACTTTGAGAATGTTCTTAGTTTCGTAATGAAATCCAACTTGTAGCTAGACAAAGTGAACAAGCTCGCCAACAACACGCCGACTGGCTGTGAACTTCCCATTCGCTATGACGTAACTGGCCAGCAATACTCTCAATGCCAGAAGGAGTCTGCGGCCATAGCTACTCCTCGCCGCACCGTGTATATTTCAGTGGGCGTTATGCCAAAGCGTTCAGAGTCACAGAAATGATACTCACACGTAGAGAATAGTAGAACATTAATAGGAATAATGAGGGCACACCATAACATACTTCTATCAGTGTATAAAAACGTTTTGTAATACAATATTACCAGGTTGACATTCACAGAACCTAAGCAAAAAATGGCGCATGCGCTGAAGCTTGTTAAGGAGGGATTGGACAAGCAATCCGTGGTGAGGCCAGTTCAGAGTTGCCCCAAATTCACCGTATTCGGCGCATTCTGTGACATGAAAATGGGCAAACATATTATGACATTTTTGGCCACGGAAAATGATTGAAAGTGAGTGAAACTGTTTTAAATATCCTGCGTCAAAGATGTGTAGTTATGGTGCAGATGCTCGATAAACACTACGCTGTTTTTGGTATTATTATTACACATTATACTGCAGCAATCAAATCATTCTCAGGTCTAGCTGGTGGAGGCCGGTGCCTCCCCTTCCATGGCGTATTGGAGTGCACGTGCCTGCTATAGACATATACAAACATCTTTAAATGTAGACAGTTACAAACAGTCCCCACCTTTTTCTATGGTCCCCCCCTGGAATATAGGCTAACTTAATTGCATTGGAAATGGTAATTTCTAAAAGATTTCCTGTGAAGTTGCAAAACATAAAACAGATATCATTAGGTGCTCGATTAAAACGGCCAATCACAGGGGCCCCGAGACGATAGGTTCCCTACCCCGTGGTTTTGTAAATGGTTGAGTGATTCTGAAAACACCCCTGGGCATCGTGAAAAAACATAGCCTACACACACCCACAGAGCACCCACACACACAAACAGCAATTTTAGTAAAAGCCAAAAAAATAGCACATAGGTGCCCAACACCCCAACAATCCCGTATGCCTAGGGACCAGCCAAAAATCCCGAGAAACAGGCCTTCGCGACACCCCCCCCCACTGCTCTACCCATCTTCTCCGCCACCACCCACCTTCAAACACTCCCACACACAACCACCTCCACCCCACTTGAAAATTGTGCTGGGGGCATCTCCCCGACCAGATCACGTGGCGATTTACAATATTAACGGCTCTTCAAAGAAGGCGACATAGGAGGGGGGCATGGGGGAGGCCGCAAATGCTTGGACATTGAGGATAATGAGAGGCAAAATTGTAGCTGAGGTGCACAACTCAATCCACAAATTCCTCTTTTCATGCATGCAAATCAAGCTATTGAAAATAGCTCCAAATCACTGAACAACAGAATCCAGCAACATTGCTAAGTTTCTGGCACAGCCGCTTTACATACTGGTAGCTCAAGGTCTCGCCCCTCAATGGTACTACACTATTTGCGTGCTGTACCGCTAGAAATGCTGATGACTTGCTAGCAGTCGTAATTACACACTGTGCTTGTGGTGAAAACAGTGGAATATGCGTAAATACTAAATACTTTGTTGAATGATAAATTTGTTTGACATTGCTAATTTCCAGTTGCCTTTCCCCTGCCTAAAGGATTCAGACCCTGATGGACTCTCAAACCAACCCAGGACGAACTCCCCTGTTTCATCGTCGCCTCATCCAACCACTAGCCATCAAACAATAAGTCAGTTAACATACAACATAAATACAAAGAAAAAGCCCATATGCGGAAGCTATTATGGGATTGAAATGTTATTTATTATTGTTGTAACTAACCCTAACTTAACCCCTAACCCTAACCCTAATTTGCTTGTATGTGGCAGTATATGATAAACTGGAAAATACTCGGGTGGACTACACGTCCGGGGGTGTAAAACACCTTGGCCCCCACTCGAGCGTCTCGTTGGGAGTCTCCATCCCCCCCCGTGCCTAAAGATGACAAAACTACCCTT
>NW_026946217.1:0-17594 GCF_034702125.1 Engraulis encrasicolus | reverse complement strand
GTGTTTTGTGTGTTGTTTTAAGAGAGACACACACAGTCTGTGTGTGTGTGTGTGTGTGTGTGTGTGTGTGTGTGGGGCACACGCGCGTCTGTGTGTGCGCCTGCTTTTCTACCTGCGTCCGTCTCTATGCGTGTGCGTCTGCAGCAGCAAAACTGCGTGAGACATTAACCAGCGGCCCCGACCCCTAGCTAGCTCCTCCACAGCCCAGTAACACACACTGTAGCTAGGGAAGCAGCAACACTGCACTACTACCACCACTTCTGACCCTGTGGACATAGGTATGGTGAATTTTTGTGAATATATGTGCAATGTTGTGTGTAATGTCCTTGTGTCATCTTTTGTATTTATGTATATATGTATGTATGTATGTATGCTACTTGACATCTTAACCTCTTAGCGCAGAGCCTATGTTATGACCTTATTGTCACCAAAATTGTAATGGCTATGTCTTGATGGCTTAATCTGTTATTATTATAAGGCTCTCTGTCATAGCAATGTTGTTACAATGTAGTTGAGTATTTTCAGCAAATAGTGAATAGGCCCGCTGGCGACCCCATCTGCAGTAAGAGGCTACTTTCCCTCGGGATCAATAAATGATACTCTACTCTATTCTACTCTACTCTACTCTACTCTACTCTACTCTACTCTACTCTACTACCATAGCCAGCCATGCGTCTGGTGTTCCCCAAGCCGAGCTGGACGACACACACACACACACACGCACGCACAAACACACACACACACAAATACACACACACACACACACACACACACACACACACACACACACACACACACACACACACACACACACACACACACACACACACACACACACACACACACACACAGTCACTATCTTGCCATGACTTTGAATTTTCCTCTCAGTGTCCGTTAGGGAAGCAGCCACACTACTCTACTACTACCACCACTACCACCACCACCATACGCTGTTGCCATGCGTCTGGTGTTCCCGAACCCCGGGCTGGACGACCGGATACCCAGCCATGCCCAGCTGGAGAAGCTGGAGGTGGAGGAGGCGGACAGCAGGCCCAAATGGGACAACAAGGCCCAGTATCTACTCACCTGCGTGGGCTTCTGTATCGGGCTGGGCAACGTCTGGAGGTTCCCTTACCTGTGCCAGAGTCATGGAGGAGGTAAGATTATTATTATTATTATTATTATTATTGCGAAACAGCACGTCTGAATATTGTTGCTGTTGCTTTGACGGTCTACAGTATGTTATGTTGTGATAAAATCTCATGTCTTGCACATTCAGCTTGGGTATGTGAGTCTTGCGTGTGTTCCCTTACCTGTGCCAGAGTCATTGAGGAGGTAAGGTTATTAGCCTAACACCTGAATATGGTGCGGTTGCTATAAACGGTTGCTTTGATGTTATGTTGTGATATATTGACTGTCATGTCTTGCTTGTTCAACTTGGATTTGTGATGAGTGAGTCTTGGAGTCATGGAGCAGGTAAGGTTATTACTGTAACATCTAAATATGGTGCGGTTGCTTTGACGGTTGCTTTGATGTTGTGATATATTGACTGTCATGTCTTGCTTGTTCAACTTGGATTTGTGATGAGTGAGTCTTGGAGTCATGGAGCAGGTAAGGTTATTACTGTAACATCTAAATATGGTGCGGTTGCTTTGACGCTCAACACTACAGTATGTTATGTTGTGATACAATGTCATGTCTTGCTTGTTCAACTTGGGTTTGTGATGAGTCTTGATTACCTGTGTCAGAGTCATAGAGGATTTAAATATTCCCACTATTCACACCCCTCTTCACACACACTTTTCACATACCCATTTCACCTGGGTCCCTTGTCAGATGAATTGTCGATTAATTGTGATTAATGGTTTTAATCGATTAATGCATTGATTAATGGATTAATCGTTTGCATCCCTAGTTTGTGATGAGTCTCGTGTGTGTTTTCTGGGCCCTGAATGCAGTGTGTAACTCTACTTGTCCAAGACATATTTCCATCCATGAGACAATAAAGTTCATGGAGCATCTTATCTTGTTATTGTGTTGACATGTATAAAAAGGCTATGGATCGTTTTGTGTTGTCACTGGTAGGTTAACTGTGTGATGGTAAGACTGTATTACAAGACCGGTGCAAAGAATAGCCATGGAGGAGATAATATTATGGAGAAATGTCTGAAATATTGTATTGAAATATACAGTATAAAGGATATGGATCTTGTTTGTGTTGTCAATGGCAATTCAAATTCAAATGTAGCCTATCTGTAATGATGAGACTAATGATGAGAATTGTGAAGAGATGTGGGCTTAAATCGTCTTAAAATACAAGGGATGTGCATCTGTTGGCTTGTTGTGTTGTGTTATATATTGAAGGGATATGGGTCTTGTTATTTTTGAACAAGTGATAGTGAGAAGGAGTGTGAAGGTAAGACTATGTAGAGTGTAAATAATAATATATTGAAATCCATTCAAGATATAAGTATTGTGTTCAGGTATTAAAGTATTAAAGGTATTTAAGTAATTGCATTATTGATTTACTATCATAAAATGCTTTGCTGTGTAGAGTGCACCAAAGGAATACCGGCTCATATGGCTGGCTTCAGATAGAAAGCCTAGCATAGTATAACAAATACAACAGTATTACACATAGCCCACATTATTCAAGGAGAGAAAAAATATTCCAGAAAAATTTGTCTCAGGAAAAATGTTGTGCTCAGTGAATTTGGTTTGCAAATTGTGTTTCCTTAACATTAGTAAGTCTGAGGAGCTTTTGCAGGCATTTCTGGTAAAGGGTAACATATAAAGAGATAGCCTGTAACTTCTAAGGAATGCCAAGGGAAGACAACGACACAAGCCTGAATGAAACTCTGTAAATCTCTGATTGATGCAATTAATGTGGCGCTATTAATATATAATAGGCTGATAAAAGGCCGAACCGTTCTTCCGTGAGTTGTACTGTTACTGCCCAAAAAGTTTGCCAACCTGTGGCTTGAAAGACAATGTAGCCCTTTGAGGAGTAAGGAATTTCCCCCAGTTCTTCTAGAATTGTACTCGAACACTCTACAGCTCCCATAAAAGTCTGTGTTAAAAATCTTGAAAAGTCCTTATGACATCATAATGAGAACTCAACATTTTGGCAAAATTCTAATCACATATTTGTGATGGTACTCCTCAAAGGGGTAGTCAGGCAACTGAAGAGTGTCTTTTGGTGTTGCTTCAATGTATCTGTGCATGGTAGTTGCTGCTAAATGAATTTACCTGTGCATGCCCTATTGTTATTGTACCTGTGCATACACTCTCAGATATAAAGGTACAGAACTCTTCGCTGTGGCAGTACCCTCAAGGGGAGTACCATTGTGTCGCTTGATTGGTACCCTAAAAAAGAGGTGACAGATGCACATTAGTCACCATTGCAAGAAACTGAACGCTCCTCTTTTTTGGGGTACCAATCAAGCAACACAATGGTACTCCCCTTGAGGGTACTGCCACAGCGACGAGTTCTGTACCTTTATTTCTGACAGTGCATAGTTCTTGTAGCTAAGTTGATGTACTCACTGGTGGAATAATTTCACACAGGGTCCTGCATGAAAAAAAACTGTGAGCCCCCTATATGGTCATAATAGGGCCCCCGCCATCCATTAAAAAAGGGCCCTGGGCTCAGGGGCAAATGCCCCGCTTGCCTCCCCTATAGCCCTGCCCCTGGGTGTAACTATACCTTGGTTTGTGTTATTGTTGCCAAGTTAATGTACTGTACTCAGTGTTTCCAGATTTGTCTGATTAAATTCCACCCAAAAGGTTCTAAAAAACCGCCAAAATGTGTTAAATTCTGCCCAATTTCAACAAATTGCATTGACTTATATGAGCACAAAATTGCATAAAAAAACACCAAATTGCCAATTTCTCCCGTTGTTACCCGCAGACGGTCATCTCAAGTAGCCCAATTGGGTTGGTAACCGCCCAATCTGGCATTACCGACTGTACTGTACCTGTGCGCAGGTGTTATTTTTGCCTAGCTGATATTTGATTGGTTTCCCAGGAGCGATAAGTTAAAACATCTAATAGATGAGCCTGGAGTCCTCATTTTCTTAAGAAAAGCTCTTCTATTAGATGATTTACCTCTTAACTTAACCTTAACTTATCCTGAACCAGCTTTGTAACATAGGGCCCTGTACTGTACCTGTGCACAGGTGTTTTTTTTGCCTAGCTGATATTTGATTGGTTTCCCAGGAGCGTTCATCATCCCCTACATGATCCTATTGGTCCTGGAGGGCACGCCCCTCCTCTACCTGGAGTTTGCCATTGGCCAGAGACTCAGAGGGGGCAGTGTGGGGGTCTGGAGGTCCATCAGCCCCTACCTCACTGGAGTCGGTAAGAAGACGGGTTTATATTGTATTGTAGTGTTTTTATAACAATATTATCATTACTAAATAGTATATACTATATTTATAACGATGTGCGATGAGATAACGATGGGAAGGGCATGCTGCCCGAAACGTCACTTTAAAATAAGAGAAGTGGGAGCTTGGTGTTGCAGACATTTTTTTTCAGTTGTCATGGGTTTTTTTAAAATTATTTTTTAAATATATTTTTAGGGGCTTTTATGCCTTTATTTGATTGGACAGTCTGAGATGGTGACAGGAAGTGATTGGGACAGAGAGACGGGGTGGGATTGGGATGACCCCGGCCGGACTCGAACCGTGGTCCCCGTGGGCATGCAAGCCCAAATGCGGGGGGCTTAGCGCGCTGCGCCACAGTGCCCCCTAGTTTTCATGGTATTTTTGCAAGTCCTGCACCCAATCATTTTGAGACGGATGTGCGTGTTTTTCTCTTTTTGACAATCCACAGGGATCGCCTCCATGATGGTGTCCTTCCTGGTGGCCCTCTACTACAACACCATTCTCTCCTGGGTCATGTGGTACTTCTTCAACTCCTTCCAGAACCCGTTGCCATGGAGCCAGTGTCCCATTAACGACAACAGAACAGGTGCCCCTCACTGTAGAGATACTGTACACACAACATGTCAGCCAACATATCCACTCATTCACCGGCACACCCACGTCCACCCACACACACACATGTGCAAACCGTTCACAGATAGCCTACTGTAAGATGGCATCCATAATGGGAGGAGGACAAAGGGGTTAGTTGTCCCGAGCCCAGGGAGAGAGGGGCCCCAAATTGGGTCTTCCTTTCATTATATGTATTGGATGGGGGGCCCTTTCAAACGGCTTTGTCCCGGGCCCGGCAAAAGCTATCAGCGGCCCTGATGCTAATGATAGGCCGGCCATTAATATATATAAACTTTATTACAGGCTCAGGGCCCACATTGGACACATTACAATACACACAATAAAATACACGTACAATAAAAAGGGAAGCTAGTGAAGGCATTCATGCCAGTGTTCCCAGATAGTAGACATATATCTTACAGAGCTACGACTCGGATCAACCATTTGAGCAATAAGCTATTTTTTTGCACAATCAAGCCTGCTCATGAACTTTTATGTTTTATGATTTATTAACAGTGCCATGAAAGTAGTTAGACCAAATTTGCAGAATAACCCACTTGCTCTCGTACTCCTTGGTTTCTTTAGGAGAATCCTAAGACAATCATTAATGTTACTTTCAATGAAAATATTTAGCTACCATTTACTTTAGGACATTTCAATTTTCAGTCATTAAACACCTGCTCTTTGCATCATGTTCTTCTTTTATGGAGTCTGACTGAGCATCTGAGTCAATTTGAAAAGGAGATTAAGTGGTGAGAGTACAGGTTACAGACTCACCACGCCACTGATGCGTGTTTCTGTCTGACACTTTAGCCTCGGCTTGTGGCTCTATTATGTTATTTATCAACCCGGTGTCAGTTATTACTCTAATGTCCAGGCTGATTACACATTAATCAGTTTCAGCATCGTAGGGTGTTTTCACACCTGGTCCATTTCAGCCATTTAAGCAAATTCAGCTGCTCTGTTTGAAGCCTCAGCGGCATCATAAACTATATAATTATGATACTCTAAAGTGCAACTCTGATGGCTAAGGTTGCATTCCAATATGCAGACTTCTGTCCTCCACTTGTGCTTGTGGCCTCGGATGTTGCTGATTCCCCGCCTGACGTTTCTCCGCTTTCAGCCATGAGCTATTAGAACTGACATGACATTAAAATTGTGCTTTTGCAAGATATTGAACAAATTTTCTGTCGTCGGTGACGTCATCATGAGGTCACAAGGAGGCAAGTGAGCAACGAAGGACAGAAGTGTGCATATTGGAATTCACTCCAAGTGTTCCAAAACCTCTTCAGTTGATTACTTCTGGCCCAAGTAGTCCTTGATCACTTTCAGCAACACTAACCCTCTACTGCCCCCTGCAGCTCTGGTGGAGGAGTGCGCCAAGAGCTCCTCCGTGGATTACTTCTGGTACAGGGAGACCCTGAACACCTCGGCCACCATCGACGACTCTGGAGGACTGATGTGGTGGCTGGTGCTGGTGTCCTTCTCAGCATGGACCATACTCTACATCTGCTGCTTGAGAGGGATCGAGTCCACTGGCAAGGTGCGTCAAAAGCTAAAAGCGTTAATTTTTAATTTTGTTCAGCCCTTTTATTTCATTTATTTTATTTTTCGAGATTCTGTCCATCAAATATTGTTTGAAATGTCTCAAAATTCTCAACATCCATCATCTCATTCCCATCCCATCAGTATGTGTCTTTGGGTGTTCTTGGGTCAAGTCAGGAGCAGAGTGAGCAATATGACTGCACATTGAATGATCTGGAATTTTAATTTTGTTCAGCCCTTTTATTTCATTTATTTTATTTTTCGAGATTCTGTCCATCAAATATTGTTTGAAATGTCTCAAAATTCTCAACATCCATCATCTCATTCCCATCCCATCAGTATGTGTCTTTGGGTGTTCTTGGGTCAAGTCAGGAGCAGAGTGAGCAATATGACTGCACATTGAATGATCTGGAATTCTCCTTTAGGAGCCCTTCAGAAAGGAATGTATCTCTCAGGGGGATTGTCTCTGGTTGTAGGTTTAAATTACTCTGGACAGCAGTTACAGCTAGTAAGTGGAACTGGACGGGAATGACGTGGAAGTACAAACGTTTGGAGTTTGGAGTTGAACGCACTTCCTAAAAAAACTCTCTCTATGTTTTAGGCAGCCTATGTGACTTCAACTCTTTCTATGTTTTAGGCAGCCTATGTGACTTCAGATAGAAGGGACACAGTTTGGAGTTGAACACACTTCCTTAAAAATATGTTCTCTCTGTTTCAGGCGGTCTATGTGACTTCAACTCTTCCGTATGTGGTGTTGGCCATCTTCCTGATCCGAGGATTAACCCTTAAAGGATCCACCAGTGGCATAGTGTTCCTCTTCACCCCAGATGTAAGAAGTCTTCTCAACAATGTAGTATCTGTGTGTGTGTGTGTGTGTGTGTGTGTGTGTGTGTGTGTGTGTGTGTGTGTGTGTGTGTGTGTGTGTGTGTGTGTGTGTGTGTGTGTGTGTGTGTGTGTGTGTGTGTGTGTGTGTGTGTGTGTGTGTGTGTGCTTGCGTGCGTGCATGCCCGTGTGTGTGTGCATGCATGCAGAGATGTATAGTAACGAAGTAAAAGTAACGAAGTACTGTACTTAAGTACTAAACTGCAGTATCTGTACTTTTTTGAGTAATATTTTTTTCCTCATACTTGTACTTTTACTGCACTACATTTTTCTGATGAAATTAATACTTTTACTCCAATATATTTTTCATGTGCTGCTTTCGTTACTCGTTTCTATGCCCGAGCGCTAGATGGCTCTGTCATCACCAGATATGATGGAACGTGTTCACGGTCAGTGGGCGATGCAATGGTAGGGAAATAAAAGCAGATCGCATTCTTGCGCATGTCTTTTGGCGCGGTCAGTGACGCTCAGTTGGCATTGACACTGGCATGTTGGCAAGATGGATGAGGTAGACGAGGTAAAACTACTGCCCTACGTTTTCTTAAAAACTGAACTTGTGTTACAAAGCTGTTTTAATAACAAACTATAATGGTATTTGCACTTCATAAGATACTTATTGTACAGAGCTCTAATAAACCAAATGGTAGGCCTATTCAAACCCCCCCCCCCCTTTTTTTAATGCAGTACTTTTACTTCTACTTCTACTTTTTACTCAAGTAGCACAACTTGCAATACTTCTACTTGCTTTACTGAAGTAAAACACATTTTGAATACTTTTGTCATTCTACTTGATTAAGGTAAGGAAAGGTTACTTTTGACTTTTACTCAAGTCATTTGACAAGATGATACTGGTACTTCTACTCCAGTACTTTATATATCTCTGCATGCATGTGTGTGTCATGCACACATGTTTGTGTGTGTAATATAATACAAATGGATATAGGCCTGCTCTAGCCTGGCAGGCCAGACCATTTATTTTGAATTACTTTGTAATCCACAAACGGTCTGATTACGCTTCTCTGGGTTTTTAGTCAGTTTTCATATGACCGTTGTTACTGGTATGTCATTAACATCAACTGTCAGCAATTGGTCAGAGCTCATTTCAAACCAGAGCTGAGCTCACTCTTCCCACCTAAGTGCTCCAGGGCACCGAGGACCCAGACCTAAAATGAATTGCGAAGTAATTAATCTGGTCTGGTAAAACACCTCAATAAAGACGCTTTTGCACACCTCTGTAGTTGGGCAGGTGCGTAGGATGTTATCCCAGCCGGGTTGTCAGTGAAGTGAAAAGAAATCCCGCACACTGTCCATTCCACCAACAAACTTTAATACAACGTTTCGGTCATCCGACCTTCTTCAGGTAAAGTTGTATTAAAGTTTGTTGGTGGAATGGACTGGTAAAACACCTAAAAAATATGGAAACGTCCTTGAATGTTTCAAAAGAAAGAAGTTTACCGCACACTTATTTGACTTTCTGCTCATTTATTCAGAGCAAACAACGCATTTCGCCTCTGTGCGTCATCAGGTTTCGCTCTCGCCTGAGCGAACCTGATTACGCACACACAGAGGCGAAACGTGCGAATAAACGAGCAAAAAGTCAACTTCTTTCTTTTACAGGTAAAGTATTGAACACTCCTGCGTTTACCAGCACCTAGAAGCTGTGCATGGATCTTTGAACTGTTGTCCTTCATTTTTTGTTGCGTTCCGACAGGTGAACGAGTTGATGAATCCTCAAACCTGGCTGGATGCTGGAGCTCAGGTGTTCTACTCGTTTGGTCTGGCCTGGGGAGGCCTCATCTCCTTCTCTAGCTACAACTCTGTGCAGTAAGTAGAGGACATATACATTACATTACATTACATTACACTTAGCTGACGCTTTTTATCCAAAGCGATGTACAGCTATTTAGGTACAGGCCAGGGTATTGGTTGCAGTCCCTGGAGCAATGTGGGGTAAGGTACCTTGCTCAAGGGCACTTCAGCCATGAATGACGGCGCTGGTAAGGGTGGGATTTGAACCGGTGACCCTCTGATCTAAAGAACAGCACTCTAACCATTGAGCCATGGCTGCCTATACAGTCCATAGTAGCCTACACCGTATCAAGGGTGTATGTATTCCAAGTCATTATGGTTTGGTTTTCTTCAGACATGTAAAATGTGTTCCTTTACCTGACATGATGGTCTTACTGTAATGCAGTGGTTCTCAAACTTTCCCCATCATTCCTCCCTTCGGAGGGTCTGGATGCCTCCGGGTCTGGATGCTTCCCCCCCGCCCCCCAAGCAACAGCAGTATTCGCGCAGACTGATTTTATGATCGCTGCGCAGAATCAAAGGAAAGATGACTGGTTAGATAAAACAAAGAGGGTTAATTTCCTATGCGATTCAAATTCATGACAATTTATAATATAATGTTGGTGAGGGCTTAAAATGTATTGCTTATTGGCGAGACAGGAAATAATTTCCTTGGGAGAACAAAAACCCTAAATCAGATGTCACAAGCTCCCCCTGCGATGCCTCCATGCCCCCCCAGGGGGGCTTGCGCCCCACTTTGAGAAACACTCAATGTGTGATGTGGCTGGGCTATCTGACATAGCGGGCATTTCCCGGTTGGCCCAGCACCCTCGTGGGCCCCTATTTTCAGAGATGTTTTTAAAAATATATACATATGAGGGGCCCCTTTACTGTAAGCCAAAAGTGCCCTGACCTGCTTTGTAATCAGTCGATGTTACTGTCATGTCTGAAACAAAAGAAAAGGGATGATTTTCTTTTTTTAAATTTCCTTCCAAATTACAGTTTTTCTCAATTGGTTTTGTACATTTCTCGAACATAATTTTCATTCTCAAAATAGTTTTAACAAATGGCATAACACCGTGGATGACCTGCAAAACCGCATCCCTTGCTCAAAATTGTTAGTTTGTCTTTCAAAACCAAGTTTTTGTGTCAATGAACGTGTCAGTGCCAGCAGAATGGTTAGTCATTGTATCATAGTGTATGGACAAGCTAGTCAAATCGATTTGTATTGTTGTCAATTGACTAGTACACTCTTGAGGATCTTTTCTGAAGCGAAATGTTGTTTAGATTGGATGGGAAATTATGTAGCCTAAATTTGACTTTATAGCACATTGATCAGATAAGATTGTACTAGATATAGGCTACATTTAGAGTATGACCTATTTATTGACAGGTTTTCTCATTGCAAAATAGAAACAATAGCCAACTCTGGTTGAGGTGTCAAAGTGCGCCCTCTACCACCCCTTTTTACTTGTCTCGCATGTGGAAAAAAATATAGAACTGTAAAGCAAAATAAATTTGAAATTGAAATAAATCATGCCTAAATGTTGTGGGGGGTGAGATAGTTTCATGTATTCAGTGACAATGCTTTTTGAGTGATATGACAAAAGCAATTGATAATGAGGAAAAAAATGAGAATTGTACACAACCATTTGCATGGTGATGAAAGCATTTGCTAAATGCTGAAAACTATGAGAAACATATTTTACCATGTGCACAGGTAACAGCAGGAAGTCACAATTGAACAAGAAGTTTTGAGAATGATTATTCTGTTGTGAGAAATGTACAAAACCAATTGAGAAAAACTGTAACTGTATCTCTAATCTACACTTTCCTTAGCAACAACTGTGAGCTGGATGCCATCATCATCTCCATAGTAACGGGCTGCACATCGCTCTATGCTGCCATCGTCATCTACTCCATTATTGGGTTCCGAGCCACAGAGAAATACGACGATTGCCTCGGCGGGTATGTTATCAAGGTCATGTCAATGTCAATGTAAAAGGCACTTTTTAAACAGCAAAAGATGGATGGATGGATGGATGGATGGATGGATGGATGGATGGATGGATGGATGGATGGATAGATAGATAGATAGATAGATAGATAGATAGATAGATAGATAGATAGATAGATAGAATATTTATTGTCCTTTCGGAAAATTATTCGGTGCCATTTACAGTACGTCTGATATGGTTACAAAAGCACACAATACACAAAACACACTAGACGCACACAGCACCCAAACCCCTCTTGGAAAAAAGACAGGTTCAAGATTCAAGATTCAAGAATTTATTGTCATTGTCAAAAAGGCAATGAAATTGTGTTTGGGGTGCAATACTTAGTAGCAGCAGGTTTTCAAGTAAAGTGCAATAAGAGGTAAAAGTGACACCAGTGCTTGACCCCCCCAGCCCCCTCATCCCACAGAGATTAAGTGCATAATACTCAACACTCCCCCCCTCTCTCTCTCTCAAACGCGCACGCGCACACACACACACACACACACACACACACACACACACACACACACACACACACACACACACACACACACACACACACACACACACACACAGAAATGTCCAAAGGATAGATGGACAACATTAAGATTGACAATATAACAACAACAAAAAGCAGTTTAAAGTACAATGCTAAAGTCCAGTTATTCAGAGCCAAAATGCAATGTGTTATACAGGGATGTACTCAGTGGTGTAGTCTACTTTTTTGTGGTGGGTATACTGTATAGATCTGTGCTATTCTACATAATGAATCAATCCATTTTAAGTGGGTATACTGAAATCACAGAAATTTTGAAGTGGATATATAATGCACCGGCGTTCTACATAGACTCCCTAGTAACAGAGAACGTAAAGAGAAATTTGCCTTTTGGTTCTCTACAGGTTAGGTTTGTAACCAAACAAAGATCTACCACCTAAAACGTTCCCTTTGGTTACAATAAAAACCAAACAGCCGTTGGTTCCGGTTCGGTTCTGGATACGTTTCGAATACGTCATTTTTGGTTCTGTTTCGGTTCTCACTGGGTTGGCAGGAAAGTTTAATTTCCGTTCCCAGAACAGGATATGTGTGGTTCCCATTTCATTCCCTCACTGTTCTCTCAACGTGCCTTTATTGCTTTTCATGTTTGTTCCCTCACTGTTCCCATATGGTTCCCATAACCTTGTTGGTTACATTATAGGTCTGGTCATGTCTGGTTCCCTAGACGTGCTACTGATGTTCCCCCAACCTTGCATGCATGGCCACTGTTTACTTCAAGTAATGATGAATGTCCACCCGATTAAATCACATACGATCACATATCAGTAACAGTATTTACTCCACATTGAATCATGTACATTTAAAATCAAACATTTTTTTAATTCAATATGATAACCTTTTTCATTCATTTAACTTAACTTGGTTGGGTTGATCTAAGGTTTGCCTATGCACACAACATCACAAAAAAGATGATGAAGTGGTGAGTGATTGAAACATTTTGAGAACTTGTTACACCCTTGCCGGAAACAAGCAGCCCCATCACAACCAACCTGTCCATCAGCACCTGGCCACACCTAATTACTAAGGGCTGGTATGTCATGATTCCATTATTGCTTGCACCTGCCAAAATTCCTAATCACTCTGGTCACATGGTATTCTTGAGCCTGTATATAAACCTGGGGACCATTCCATCAACGGCGGTAACCCCAAATCCGAGCTCAAGTCTGTAAACTAGGCTATTTTTAGACAGAGATCCATTCCATCAGCCTTGCTAACCTGAAACTCAGCTGAGTTGCCACAGTAATTTATGCTACAACTCTAACCTGGTAGCTCCCAGGTTAAACACCAGGCTAAATCAGTGTTGCAAAAAAAGAACCTGTAGGACACAATGTCACAATGGGCACGTTCCGCTTAATTCCCACCATAATTTTACGAGATCAAAGCGAACCAGTCACTCGATTTTAATAGTCTATGATGTGATAATGCCAGTAAAAACTACAATAGTTACCATTGTCTTTCATTTCGGGGGATTTCTGATAATTAGCACATTTTTAAAAACTTTTATAGTGTTGATTTACTACTATCATGGTGAACAATTCCTTCTACATCGCAGAAGACGCGAGTGGCCCAGTGGACAGGTGCGCTGCTTAATATGTGGTCGCCCCGAGTTCAAGTCTTGTATGGAGACAGGTTATGGAAACTTCTAAACATTGGCTATTTTTGCCTATTCTCTCATTTGATGTCGCTTTGTGGCTGTCTTCATTTGCTATCAAGCAATAGGCCTACAGTTAAATGGAGGCCTAGACCTTAACATTTTACAGCATAGGCAATAAAAAAACGTCTTCACAACCACCTTGCAGACGCCGACGCTTGAGTTTGCATTGCAATGATTCAATAAATGATCTCTGCCTAACGTCTTAGCTTTATTTAATCCGAAAACAAATTCTTCTGAAAAATAAAATTAAAACAACTTAGATGATACAAGCATTTTATTTTTACGCATTGAAATGGTGGTGTGACGGAGGTCATCTTGCACCTGTTCACCCCCCTCGGGGATCGAACGTGCGACCTCGTCAACTACAACGGTTCGGCAATGGGAGACACAGTACGATACCGCTGGGCCAAGAGACTAGTCTCTCGGCCCAACGGCACGAGACTGTATGAGGCTATCGGAGGGAGGTTTACCAACGTTCCACGGCAACTCTGTGCTAGTTAGCCTCCGTTACACTCTCCCCCTTAAACCTCACTCCCATCCGGGTCACGGCACCACTGTGACGGAGGTCATCTTGCACCTGTTCACCCCCCTCGGGGATCGAACGTGCGACCTCGTCAACTACAACGGTTCGGCAATGGGAGACACAGTACGATACCGCTGGGCCAAGAGACTAGTCTCTCGGCCCAACGGCACGAGACTGTATGAGGCTATCGGAGGGAGGTTTACCAACGTTCCACGCCAACTCTGTGCTAGTTAGCCTCCGTTACACTGGCAGTTCCAAGGTTTGGACGAGACTCTCTCTTTGATGATTGAGTTGTGATCTGTCATTGCGCACGGTGGGGATTGAACGCGGGCCTCTCAATTAGAATGCGGTTACGTTACCGCTCACCTACAAATGCTCGCATCATATGATTGATAAAGACTTGATTTGACAAGGCATGCCCCAGTCTACAACATGATCGCATTTTTGAGAATCGTTGATATGGACTTCCCCTGTAAAACGTGCATGAGCGCAACGTCAGCTTTGATGAGCGCGGCTGAAGTGAAACTAGCCAAGGCGCAGCTGATCTTCAGTGGTGGAACGGTGTCAGAAGCCGCCGTTAATTGAAACTCGGCTTTTGCGCGTAAGCGCCGCTGAATTCAGCGCCAATGATGGAATGGTCCCTTGGTCTGTCACAGTGCTTTATAGGCGAGTACATTTAAGGTTTAACCCCAAAAAAATTGATACAAAAGGTTTTTTTATGGATTCTATTACTATTGGACCTGCTAAATGACATACTAAAAATCTAGTA
Source organism: Engraulis encrasicolus (assembly GCF_034702125.1). Taxonomy (NCBI): domain Eukaryota; kingdom Metazoa; phylum Chordata; class Actinopteri; order Clupeiformes; family Engraulidae; genus Engraulis; species Engraulis encrasicolus. Next base: position 2,877 of record NW_026946217.1, on the reverse strand, counting down.
AAATCTGACTTTGGGAAATGAGTTATTTTCAACATGGCTGCCATAGGCTTATTATAAGGGTCAAGAGACACTCCAGGTGAATAGGCCAAAAAATTTAGCTTGCCGATATCACCATGAACCATTGTCAACATATTGGTGAGAAAAAAATGTCTTGCAAGTTTTCTGAAATGTTATGTTTTAATATGGTAATTGGACTATATCTAATTAAATATGCATTAAATGTCAAAATGCAAAAACTCAAAATCTGAAAAAGCCAAGCTAAAAATTACTCTTTTATTTTGTTTCTAGTAAGCCAGAAGATATCTTCAGAAGAGATTATGGACATCTCTTTTTGTTTTGTAGTAAAGCTAAAGATCTTTGTGCAGACACGCCAGCTAGCATTTTTTTTTTTTCAAAACATGATTATTTAGATGTAAATAAAGAGTTTTATGTTTCTAAAGTTCCTCCAGACATTCTTTGAGTCTGGTGGTATCTTTCTTAGCATGTATCATGGCAAGGTCAGCTGTTCTCAAATCATAGCCTCTCCACAGAGGTGTCCTAAGGGCTGGTGCTGGGACTCCTATTTGCCATGTACACCACATCACTGGGCCATGTTATCTGTTCTCACAGCTTCACACACTACTGTTACACAGATGAAGCATAGTTATACCTGTACTTTGTGCCAGATGACTCCACGGTCACACACATTTCCGCTTGCCTCTCTGAACTATCCACAAGTATGAAGGAATGCCACCTTCAGTTGAGCCTCGCTCAAACTGCACTGCTGGTGATCCCAGCCAAAGATTTAGGTTGCCATGATATCGAACTCAATATGGATTCTGCTACTGTTGCCTCAAATAAGGCCACAAGAAATCTAGGTGTCATTGTTGATGACCATCTATCATTCTCTGACCGCATAGCCTCAGTTTCCCAGTCATGTCGCTTCTCATTGTTAAATATACATAAAATCAGACTGTATCTGACCTGAATGACTCAACTTCTGATATTGTCCATCTGACCTGAACTACTGCAACTCCCTCCTGACTGGTCTTCCAGCTTGTGCAATAAGCCCTTTGCAAATGTCACTGCATGCCACTCCTCTTTTTCATGCCCTAATTGAATACAAGGCCCTGACCCTTGCCTATAAAGCTACAACAGGTCCTACTCTGGCTTACCTGAAAACGATGCTTAAGTCCTATGTTCCTTTCAGGACATTGTCTGTCTCCAGTACCAACCGTTTCACCTTGCCCTCTACTTACACATGTAGTGGCTCCTGTCTATTCAGTTCAGCTGCTGAAAGACCCAAAATACCTAGTGATACCATGATTCATCACTGATGATGTACCCTGACAAACAGCACATGGATATTCTCTATACACTCTAACAGCACTCCAACCAAACAGATCCTGAAATATGTTAAATCATGCCTATGTAATTATTATGTAATAACCTTTATTTAAAAAAAAATTGATCTTGAAAATGACACCTTTCCTGAAGTTAGATTTTCCTAGATTTTTAGTATGTTAGTAAGGACAGCTGGATGTATTGAAATCAGTTGAAAAACCTTTTGTATCAATTTTTTTGAGGTTTGGTGTATTTTGGCCATAGATGTACTCGACTATTAGTTGTTTGCCTGCCTGTCTGTTGGCTGGTTAGCATGGCACAGCATAGCACTTGCTTGCCTACTTTGTAGGTGTGCTTTGCAAGCCAGTTAATAGCACTTTTGGCTTATGCATCTGTTAGCTTGCTAACTTCATCTTGTGCTTTGCTTTGTGAGATAGCCAGTAACAGCAGTTGTTACCTTGCTTGCTCCATTTAATTGTGCACTTGATGTAGAAGAGGTTATTGAAATTCCACATTAAGGAAAACATTGGATATTAATCTCCACTGAAAAGTGTCAATACAACTCAACTAACTCTTGATTTCATTGTGGTAGAGGACTAGACCACACAAATTAAAAAATAAAATATAGATTTCATTCATGTACTTGTATCAGGCAGCTTTAAACATTACCTTAACAGTGCAGTATGATAGAGTGGTGCCATGCACAGGGTATTACAGTCACGGTGGAGCATGGAAGGTGGCACAGTATCATGATCAGGGTACCTCAATCATGGTGAGGGATAGGGAGGGTAGGACCATAACACATAATAAACTAGGTTGGGAGAACAACAGGAGCACGTCCGGAGAACCAAATATGTGACCAACAAGGTTAAGGGAACCACATGGGAACAGCGAGGGAACAAACATGACATGAACAAGAAAAAAGGGCCGGTGAGAGAATGTTGGGGGAACGGATTGGGAACCACACATGTAACATTCTGGGAACTAAAATTAAACTTTCCTGCCAACCAAGTGGGAACGTAATCAGGACTAAACTGGAACCAAGTGTTCCAGGAACCTTCTTGGAACTAAAAATTGTTTGTAGGGTACACCACTGAATGTACTGGTAGATCATTTATTAATCGCGAGGGAAACTAAGGAACTAGTGGGTATGAAAGATCTGTGGGCTCTATTTGTCTGAAATGAAGGCAGCCTGAACCCCCTGCCTGAGGGCAACAAGTGGTGTGATACATCCTCACAGATAGGATGTTCCCGGCCCTACCGTGGCTGATATGGTAGGGCACACGTTTACCACTTGGCCAACCCGGGTTCAATTCCCAGTCTGGGTCCTTTGCTGGTCCTTCCCCATCTCTCTCTCCCAGCTCATTTCCTGTCTCTCCTCCACTGTACTGTCTCACAAAAACCAATAAAGGCATAAAATCCCCCAAAAATACTTAGAAAAAGATAGTATGCTCCCTCTTTACCATCCTTGTTTCAACAGCAGTTCAGGGTTGCCAGATGAGGCTGATGATTTCCAGCCCAAAAAATGCTCAAAACCAGCCTAGAAGCTCAAAA
>NW_026946216.1:15000-17512 GCF_034702125.1 Engraulis encrasicolus | reverse complement strand
TGAGCCTGCTGGCTCCATAAGCATAAATCCAAACTGCCCAGGCTATTCATATTTGTGTAGGCTACTGTCTAGCCAAGGCTGCATGAATAATGGATCGTAGCGGACCACAAGAAAATAAAACATACCGGTATGCACTTTAAAAAAAGATTGGGATTTTTTTTTACCACACACATCTTGCCGCTCCTGACCTGTGCAGCTGAGAAGTCCCTTACAATATGACTTGCCCTTTTATTGATGGCCTACTGGAGAGCTTTTTAAAGGCAACTCGACACAGACCTTGGCTACTAGACATTTCACACAATGTAAACTGAGATCACAGACACAGCTGGGGTATTTTTCCTCTCTGCGTTTTTATTTAGAGGTCAACAGGTCGAACAGATGACAGGACAACAAAAGGAAACCTGTGAAAACTTGACCTGACACAGAGATTTAAAAACACACACACACAAAAATGTTACCTCACCCCAAAATGGTACGCGCGGTCTCCACACCACAGCACAACGCACACGACACAAACACACACACACACACACACACACACACACACACACACACACACACACACACACACACACACACACACACACACATCACGTCTATGCATAGAGGAGCTGGCTATTGAATGTCTAGTCAACCCGGCGGCACCGTGAGTGACCATCCATTTAGCACTCAGGTACGCCGAGGGAAATGTGTGAATGACAGAGTGGGAGAAAAGGACAGAGAGAGTGAGAGAGAGAGGATAGAGAGATGATGATGGAATCAGAAATAAAGTGAGACACCCACACAGAGAGAGAGAAAGAGAGAGACAGAGAGAGAGAAAGAGAGAGAGAAAGAGAGAGAGACAGAGAGAGCGCCACATCGAGACAGAAAGAGGATGGGGAGAGGAAAGCGAGTGGGGAAAAAGACAAAACGTGGTTTGAGGGAGATGGTGATTGAGAGAGAGAGAGAGAGAGAGAGAGAGAGAGAGAGAGAGAGAGAGAGAGAGAAGGGGGAGAGAAGGATGGGGGGAGACGAGTAGAGGAAGGGTAAAAGAGAGGAGTGGAGGAAGAGGAGGGAAGAGGGCAGATCGGGAGGGGAGAGAGAGAGAGAGAGAGAGAGAGAGAGAAGGGGGAGAGAAGGATGGAATGAGGGAGTTTGCTGCTGCTGCGGCTTGCTGGGAATTCTTTGCCAAGGACGGTGCATAGTCAGCAAAAAAGGTCTGTACCATGCCAATGAATGAGCAGGGTGTCCTATACGCTCACACACACACACACACACACACACACACACACACACACACACACACACACACACACACACACACAACACAACCACACACACACACACACACACACACACACACACACACACACACACACACAGTCACACACACACACACACACGGGCCAGCCAAAAACCATCTCACACAATCATCATGCCAACCATCTCACAGAGTCTCATGCACACAAACAAACACGCAACACACGCGCGCATGCACACATGCACACGACACACTCACACACATTGCTAAACTAATCCCTTGATGATGAGCGTTATCAGTTCAAGGCAATCTTTCCAAATTCGTTACACAGCACTAAATGGAGGTTGCATCATAACGTCTCTTATCATCAGTCTGGAGTTGGCAGCCAAGCCTGCTACACTACAAAGTCCCCCTTCCTAAGGGCTTTGCTTCACAATCAAGATCTCTCGACTCTGTTCCTTTTTCTTTTGGCTCGATATCTCTTTCTTCTCTCTCCTCTCCTCTCTCTCTATCTCTCAGTCCTCTCTCTCTCCTATCAATCACGACAACACTGTAATTGCTCCATCTCTCATCGTCTCTCTTCCTCCATCACCTCCACGTCTGGCACCCTCCCCCCACTCTCTCTTCTCTCTCTCTCTCTCTCTCATACTCTCTTCCTCCTCTCTTCCTCTCTCGAACGCCTCTCATCCCCCAGCACTCTCCACCCCGACCTAAATCCCACGCACAATTAATCACCAACAAACCCGACAACTGGATTTATTGTAATTCCGAATAAAGGGTTACATGACAGAGGAACGTGTTTAATCGGATTTAAAAGAGGAAAAAAACCACCCACTTTAATCGGACTTAAGTTTAAATCTGAATAAACTTAAATCCTGTTCGGTAAGTGTTTACATTATATTTTTAGAGCAGAATTAAGTTTTAAACAGATTCAAACTGAGTTAAATCGGACGTAAGTGTCTCATGTAACACGCATAGATTATTATGCTAAATGTCGCCAGTTTACCAATATGACAAACTTATTTAAAGTGATACTGTCCCATTTTTGGAAATAAGCTCATATTACAGCTCTCCATGAGTAAAATAATAGGTTTTACCTTTCCTCCTGTACTTTTCAACCGTTCTCTGATTATGGCAGTGCACAAATTTTACCTCCATGCTAGCAGTTAACCATTAAGTCCTATGAGACCAGCTGGCGGCTAACTGGTCTCATAGGACTCAATCTCTTCCTTATGCTTCCCCCCAGCAGACCACTGCATAAATAAAGTACAC